>NC_081148.1:25883636-25968636 GCF_958295425.1 Solea solea | reverse complement strand
TCTGGCCAGCTGACAGACCACAGGACCACAGCGGCCTACGAGCCGGGATCAAAGGGAGCCGTGTGTGTGTGTGTGTGTGTGTGTGTTTAATGGAGGAGGCGGAGCTACAACACTGATAGATTCATACTCAAGTCCAGTGAAACAGGAGCAATGTACAATGTAGTACTAGAGCTTTCTGCAGCAACACCAGGTCAGAAAAATGCAAAAAACAAAAAGCAGGACGCCCCCTAGTGCCCACACGTAAACATTTGAAGTTGATGTCCTAATAAAAGACAAGAAAACAACTTTCATTGTGACTGAAGACATAAGGTTTTTATGAAAAGTCAAATAAAAAATCAAATCCAGGTCAGTTTAATCGTACGATATCTTCAGAACACGTTCACGTCTTCATCTCGCCAACAGGAAACTGAAGACTGTAAAACCACAAACTCCATTAGCTCGTGGGGACACAGGAGCTGCTGGTCTACTGCTGCCTCGTGTGGTCACTTTGTGTCACTGAGGTTAATGTGAAGAAGAATTATGAAAGCTTTTATGAAGAGCTTCTTCTCACAGATGAACGTCCTCTGCTTTGTGGTCGGAAGTTTGACACGTGTTGAACTTGTTGTTGCCGTTATCTCTGCAGCTAACGCAGCGGTAACGCAGCGCTAACGCAGCGCTAACGCAGCGCTAACGCAGCGCTAACGCAGCGGCCTTGCTTCTTTAAACCCTGTATAAATACTCTGTTTGCTGTAGATATGGTTGCAGCTAAAAAAGAAGCCCCTCCATGCCTTTGTAAACAAGAGGCTTCCTCTCATCTGTGCAGCTGACAGTAGGGCAGGCGGGGGACAGGCGGGGGACAGGCGGGGGACAGGCGGGGGACAGGCGGGCCGGCGGGTCCCAGGGTCTCGGAGCCGGTTATTTAAGGAGCCACCCAAGTTCACCTTGACATGTGCGCTGACAGGAAGAGAGCACGGCAGATCCTCTTTCTTCAGCCCGTGATAAGTTTACAGTGCAGCTGCCAGCGAGCGACCGCACTCACAGGAATGTGGACGTGAGACGCGAGAGGACAGGAAGACGAGGGCAGGGAGACAAAAGACGACGAAGAGAGGGACAAAAACAGGAAGGTTAGAGGGGGGAACCGAGGCGTTTATCGACCCCTGTCTGTGATGGGCGGTACTGCAACGACCCTCTACGCTCTGTTAATACCCTTAAAAACAAGAAGACAATGTAGGAATCCAGTGATTACAGAAGCACAGTAAGAAGTAAGTGCTATTTATTTAAATAAATGTATATCTCGCTCATAAAAGCTTCATTAATGCTTTATAATTAGATTTTAATCCTCTATCCTTTAACCACTCACTCTCCCACACCAAAGCCCACAGAGAAAATCCACGGCTGCCTCCATCACTAAGTTCTAATGTCTGATTTTTGTCAATTCGGTTTTCAAATCCTTTGTTTATATTTATCCCAGTGACACAGAGTGACCACACGAGGCAGCAGAGCAGCTAAAATCACATGTATAACAGCTGTAGCTGATCCTCAACAGATGTTATAACTCATTTATTATTGTTTATTAATGATTTATAAATGCACGCCTAAGAAAAATTACATTATTTATATTCTAATCATTTCCATTTAGGTTGATACAATTGTTCAAAGTGATATCTTACCACTTTATTAGGCACACGTCGTGCTCTTCAGTCACAGCTTCATGTGATAAATGTGTCAACGTTCCACACACACACACACACACACACACACACACACAAGGTCAACACAACAATAGAAACGCCTCTAAAAATAATGCACTCACCTTCACTGTGTCATCAGTGTTGACACAAACTGACCTCAGTCACGTCCACGTTTTTTGGGTCACATGGTCACATGGTCACATGGTCACCTGTGCTGCTGCTGTTCAGATTAAAGACGCTGTTTACACTCGTTCACTCGTTCACTCACTCAGACACTCACTCGTTCACTCACTCGTTCACTCAGACACTCACTCAGTCACTCACTCGTTCACTCAGTCACTCACTCGTTCATGTGCTCAGATCTGACCCTTGCGTACTTTCCCTCCGTCGTTTATGTTTGTTTTTAACGCACAATCACAAACGCAGCGAGAGACGTTCTGAGGAGGTGAACGAGGAGAAACCACGACCAACATCTGCTTTCATCGTCATGAACGTTGTAGTGAGCCTTGAGTCACATGATCTCCTCTCGCTCCCACTCTTCCAGCGTGAAGACACAACACGTGCACATGCACACACACGCACACACGCACACACACACACACACTTGTTAGCATTATTGTTTGGCCAGAGTTCACAGCCAACTCCGTCTCATGTGGATTAAATGTGAGATCTAACAAATAGGATTGTACATGTGGGCGGGCTGATCAAGATTAGGATTATTTCATATTTGACTGAAACATGAACGTGATGCAGATATTTGTGTGAATGAGTCTGAGGAAATGCGTCGTCAGCAAACCGACCGCAGTCCGGCGGCATGATAGTGAATACAGGGAGGTGGAATTAGATGTAACTTGTGGTTTTAAAAACCACAAGTTTTTAAAAAGTTTTTGATGTTTGCTGTGTGTTCATCAACTCTCACTCTCCCACACCAAAGTCTCACACACACACACTCACACACAGACAGACAGACAGACAGGAGTAGTTGATCGTCCATCACTGAGTTCAGATCTCGTCGTTCTCTCAGTGTTTAGATCTGTTGTCGTCCGTGTGCTTCACACAGGAAGTGCTTTGTTTTATGTTGCGACAGACGAAGGCTCAACGTGGACTTAGAGAAGACACACCAGTGCAAACTGTTGCCGTCAGTCAGGTCTGATAGTTTTGCCTGACAGGAAGCAGCAAACAACTGGAAGGTTGTGGGTTCTATTCCTGGCTCTGCTCGTCTGTGTCCTTGAGCAAAGACACTTTAACTCCATTATGTATGGTTATGATAGATGGGTGAATGGGTGAAAACTGTAGTGTAAAGCAGCTCATCAAGACTAGAAAAGCTCCATATAAATACAGACCATAATACCAACTGTTCTTCTTCTGATCTTATTTGGTAGTAACGAGTAACAAGTACGTGAAGAAGCCGTAAACATGCAGCAGAGGAAGAATGTGAATGCAACAACACACATGCTTCACTTTCCAAATATCACATGTTATTCTCATGGACAGCTGAGCTCTTTCCCAGATGCCGTTTCACTCTGCAGCAAAACAACCGAAGCGCTCGCGGGCCTCGGCGCTCTCTCTCCGCGCTCCGCCACAAACTCTGCACTTCGTGCCACTTAGGACCTTTTTACGGGCAATTTAGCCCCAAATGATGAAACCTGAAGCGAGGGAAGTTTACGGCTTGGTTAGACGAGCCGAGCAGATGAATTAACGCGTCACTCACACGTCGCTGGTGTTTTACAACGTTAATTAGTCTGTGTGTGAATGGTTCACGCCGTCACTACTGCAGCAGCAAAAACAACCGCTCTCTGTTTTACAGTAACACAAACCAGAGACAGAAGAAGAGAGAAAAATAATCTGAATGAATCACATTTATTAATGAAGTTTAAATGCTTTCAATACAATGGTTTTTGTCTCTAATTTCTGTTAAAAGACAAAATATGGTGTTTCCTGTTGCCAATGGGGGCGCTCTTGTCAAAATTGTATTTTTCAACATGGATGTCTTAAAGACGGGATTATCAATCGTATGAAGTTGGACCTTGTATAATGTGTATAGTTTTGTGTTTTATGGCGAGTCGTCAGACGCCCCCTAGTGCCTACACTGTGTGACGCTGAGCGAAGCTTTTAGTAACTTTTAATTCTCATTTTGTCCAGAGTGACCTTAGAAAATGTGAAGTTGATCACATTAAAGTTGTCTTATTAATTCATGCAAACAAAACGAGTGGAAATGCCAAAAAAAGCTCCAAAATGGCTGATTTCCTGTTGGGTTTAGATCATGGGTCCGCTAACACTTTCTGTCCGTGGTCACCTGATACACGTGTGTAGGGCTGGGCGATATACCAGTAGTAAGAGTTATACATTATATATTAGATATTACTTTTAAGTTGTGAACGCTATTTAATAAAGCCGACCGCTTCTCTCTGAGCCTAAAAGCCTAGTTCAGCTGCTCAGCCACGCCCCTTACATGTACGCACTACGTAGTGTCGTCCCTCCCACGCTACGCATCACAACAGACGTTTGAACGAAAACGTGGCAGACGGCCATCTTCGTTACTCCTTAATACAAAATAAAAGTTGAGTTGGTGACGTAATGCCTGTTTGTTGTCGCTAGTTTTTAGCGGCACCAGCTGTTAGCCACTCAGCTGTTAGCCGCAGATTTTGGCTCCAAGTGGACTTAAAACACATCAGCGGCTCGTTGTTTACCGTGTCCGACACCGAGGCTCTGGTCTCCGGGTTCCTGTTGTACACTCCAGATGCCGGGTTTCAGCTTTCAGCTGTCAGCTGAGCGGCCAACCGGTGAGCTAGCGAGCTAACCTGTTTTGTTCAAAATATCGTTATAATATCGCATATCACCATTCGAACAAAAAATATCGCGATATCTGTTTTGTTCCATATCGCCCAGCCCTACACGTGTGTACTGATTTTAGTTCATGTATTCGAAACGTGACGCTGGGTATTTTGGTTGAGGTGGGCGTGGCAATTAATTGCCCCCTTGTGGCCCTTACCAGGATTGTATATTGGCGATCAAGGCGGCATATTCATGTCACTCATTTAAATGATTTTCCCTGTTCACACTTATCGCAGGTGTTTGTGATGTAAATACTCGGTATGTCCCACACTGGCCCTTTAAGTTTTTTGTCATCCTGTTTTTTGGTGTGAAAGAGAAGCTGATCTCAGTCATTAAGACACATTTATTGTGAAGTGGCTGTTTACGTTGGGACCATGAGGACTTGTCTTTGTTGCCTCCGCTCCAGACGTCTCGTGGGTATCGGAGCAGTTTAGCTCTTATGTCCACAGAGCCGGGCCGCGAGCCAACAACAGCACATTTCACAGGGTAAAGTGAAGAACGGCAGTTTGGCTGCTGTCGAAGCACCGACAGGGAGCGGCAGTTGAAACTGCAGTAGCTCGTTTGTGAGAGGTCACGTATCGCTGTCGGAGATCAGCGGTAATTAGCAACACTTAAGAGACTCAAGTGAACACACACTCACGCTGAGCCCTCGCCTATTTTTAGATTTAGCACTCGTTATTTTTCATCTTATTTAGTCAACGTTGAGCTTTTTTACCTGTTTCATCTTGTTTTTTACCTTCACTTTTGTGTGTTTTATTCAAACAAAAACATGTGAGCTTCTTCCTTTAAAAGTTGCACAACATAATGTCCTTCCAATGT
Organism: Solea solea; assembly: GCF_958295425.1. Lineage (NCBI taxonomy): Eukaryota > Metazoa > Chordata > Actinopteri > Pleuronectiformes > Soleidae > Solea > Solea solea. Next base: position 25,963,312 of record NC_081148.1, on the reverse strand, counting down.
CCTCCCAAACAACAAAGGATTCAATAAAAGGTTCCTACTTGATCAAACACATCGTAAAATGTTGTTGTATGCTAAAGAGTAATCAACAAATATTGACTAAATGAGTTGTCTACTACTTTGATACTCAATTATTTGGTTTGACTGGTTTATAATAATAATTCCAATTGTACCTGATGAGAGTTAGTATTTAATACACGTGATTCATGGAAATCAAACTGATTCATTGTTCTTTCAGCTTCTTAAATGTGAATATTCTTTGATGGATTTTAGTTTGTGGAAACACTGATCAATGTTTTCTGACCAAGCGACGAGTCGATTAATAGACAAAACGATCGACTGATTAATCGATGACGAAAATAATCACGAGAAAGAAAATGTGGTCGATAAACTGATATTTGACGACTATTTAAAACTATTTTGCTGAAAAGATTGAATAAAGATGATGTTTTGGTGAAGATTGAGTCACAATACAAAACCATAAGTTAGTAATGAGTAAAAGTTCTATATTGTATTGGCTTTTATATCCAAACAGAACTTTTAGGCCCAGAAATGTTTATTTTTGTTCTCTTCTGTCTTTGGTGTATTTCTATGACAGTGTTACAGCGCCACATACAGGCCTGGTGTATACACGACAGCATTTGGGGCATTTTTGGAGGTTGTTCCGTGTGTTTGAAGAAATATCTTTTTTCAATATTTAAGATAAAAAAAGAGAATTTTTGGTTCTGCAAACCACATGTACCCCTTTAATCGGATAAGCCACACCCCTTTATCTTACTCAGACATGGACGCAGCAAAGTTATGGAGACAAAAGGCAAAAGAACGTTGTGATTTATGTTCGTCTGTGTTTGAAGTCGATGATTTTACTCCCTGGATTCTGTCACATGGTGTCGTTAGCGTGCATTGACATTAGCTTGTGTCGTTAGCATGGAGATAAATGTGTGTTTTCATCGCCAACGTCTCTTATCTCTGATTCTCAATGAGGACGTTTTGTCTCAGACGACAGAGAGGAAGGAAAAATCACTCGCGCTCGTTTTTATGATCCTGTGAAAACAAACCGTGGTGATTCATGGCCACAGTGCACTTCCTCTCTGAAGGTCTGTTCCTCTCTGAAGGTCTGTTCCTCTCTGAAGGTGCTCTCCTGTTTTTAGGACGTGTTGCTTATTTTCTAACATAAATACTGCAGGTTTGTTCTGTCCACTGCAGAGAAATGATTATTATTTGTTTTGTTGAGTTTGGACGTGGACACAAAAGTGCCTGAAATTCCTCTCACGAGCCCAAGAATGTTCGTCACGCCCATGCGGGGGCTACTCCTTCACTCCTTGTGAAGACGCACGCTCTGCGTTGAAGTCGGTGAAGAAGAAGAAGAAGAAGAACCTGAGACGAGTGGGTCAGCACTTCAGGAACTCAGGAACACACTCAGTCCAACAATGGCAGAAAGTGACGTTGTCAATCCGTCATACTTAGGATGTGGAAAAGCCTCCTCTGGTGTGGTCCTCTGTGCGTTCACCACTTCATCCATCCATCTCTCTCTGCCCCCCCCCCCACTCACAAACTCTGAAGCCGATGATCTGGAAAGCTGAAAGATTTTGGCTCCTGTGCCGGTGGAGTCTGGGAACCCGGGCTGCAGTCAGTCAAAGCTTTTCTCCAGAAGCTTCTCTAACCTCTCCAAACCTTCAACACACACTTATCAATTGCAGTTGCCATAAACCCCCCCACCCCCCACCGCCCCCACCCACCCTCTCCCCCTCCATCTAAGAATAGCGTGGTGGTAGCTGTGGAGCTGACGTCAAATCTACTTCAAAAGGACGGACAAAAATGGCTGCCGTGACCTGGGGTCAACTTTTAAAAGAGACCGCGTCGGGGGAACTTTACGTAAACCAATCTGTGACACGTGACTGTTTATAATAACTGAGCGTTTTATAATGAAAATATTATAATTATTATAATATAATATAAATATAAACACACCTGAGCAAATGACCCAATTGTGTTTTGTTTAATTTAGCTCACTATCACATCCACAAAAACAGAACAAATTTTTTTTAATGAAACATTCACTCTAAAAACTTAATTTATTATAACAGTGTCTAAAAAAAAAATGCCTTTTCACCATGGTGTACCACAGGGTTCAGTTCTTGGACACCTCTTTTTTTTTCCTTTTTTTTGCTGTATTTAGCTTTTCTGGATTAAATTTTGATAAATCATTTGGCATTTAATTCCATTTCTATGCAGATGTGAAGTTAATTTACTTTATTTATGGTCTGTTTACAGAGTCAAAGTAAATTTGGGCTCATTTTCACCCTGATTGGGTAACTTTGATGACCCACATGTACCAGTGTTAGCTTGTAGTGTGAATGATGGCTCAGTTGTGAGTTACTAATAATTCTGTGAGAGTAATAACAATAAATACATTTTACATAAAAGGATGGTAAAGGAATTCCACAAATTTATATTGGAAACCCCAAAAAATATCTCCCACAATCCATTTGTACACTGAAAAAAAATATTTGTATGACGAAACTAAACCAAAAAATGATTAGTTTGATAAATGAAGTTTTTCAATGTTATGAACGTAAGAATTTGAAGTTCTTGAAGTCGAAAAAAAAATCAAGGTGGCCAATAGTTGATTTATTTATTTTCTTTAAGTAAAACCAAACAAAATAGCTCATGAACCAGTTCCAATAATGCTCTGTCTCTCCAATCTACATTTATACAATTACATATATATATTTAAAAAATGCCAGCCATACGTGATAAATCGTGTCACCTGATCTCTAAACTCTAGTTTAGTCTAAATCTTTACTTTCTGAAGATGTGACGTCGCTGCAGCTCTTTTATCTGAAGAGGTCAGAGGTCAGCGCTGTGTTATGTGTGAAGGCAGATGATGACACCGTGTGTGTGTGTGTGTGTGTGATGACTCCAGCAGCTGAGGACGTGTGTGTGTGTGAGTGAGAGAGAGAGAAGTCCTGCTGAAGGACGAGGCAGGAGGAAGAGGAGGAGCAGTTGGTTTGCTCATCGAGTTCTTCAGCAGCTGTTTGATGTCCCCAACAAACACAAACAGGGTTATTTACGGCTCAGGAGGAGGATGATGATGATGAGGAGGAGGAGGAGGAGGAGGAGGTGACGCTTTGTCACACAAATGTGTGTTTTAGTCGTTTACTCAGGGAAAGTTGACGGACGACGCAGCAGCAGCTCGTGCTCCAATTCACTTTACTGTCAGCAGCAGCAGCAGCAGCAGCTCGTGCTCCACGTTCACTTTACTGTCAGCAGCAGCAGCAGCAGCAGCTCGTGCTCCACGTTCACTTTACTGTCAGCAGCAGCAGCAGCAGCAGCTCGTGCTCCACGTTCACTTTACTGTCAGCAGCAGCAGCAGCAGCAGCTCGTGCTCCACGTTCACTTTACTGTCAGCAGCAGCAGCTCGTGCTCCACGTTCACTTTACTGTCAGCAGCAGCAGCAGCAGCAGCAGCTCGTGCTCCACGTTCACTTTACTGTCAGCAGCAGCAGCAGCAGCTCGTGCTCCACGTTCACTTCACTGTCAGCAGCAGCAGCAGCTCGTGCTCCACGTTCACTTCACTGTCAGCAGCAGCAGCAGCAGCAGCAGCAGCAGCTTGTGCTCCACGTTCACTTTACTGTCAGCAGCAGCAGCAGCAGCTCGTGCTCTACGTTCACTTCACTGTCAGCAGCAGCAGCAGCAGCAGCTCGTGCTCTACGTTCACTTCACTGTCAGCAGCAGCAGCAGCAGCTCGTGCTCTACGTTCACTTCACTGTCAGCAGCAGCAGCAGCTCGTGCTCTACGTTCACTTCACTGTCAGCAGCAGCAGCAGCAGCAGCTCGTGCTCTACGTTCACTTCACTAGCAGCAGCTCGTGCTCTACGTTCACTTCACTGTCAGCAGCAGCAGCAGCAGCTCGTGCTCTACGTTCACTTCACTGTCAGCAGCAGCAGCAGCAGCTCGTGCTCTACGTTCACTTCACTGTCAGCAGCAGCAGCAGCAGCAGCTCGTGCTCCACGTTCACTTCAGTGTCAGCAGCAGCAGCAGCAGCTCGTGCTCTACGTTCACTTCACTGTCAGCAGCAGCAGCAGCTCGTGCTCTACGTTCACTTCACTGTCAGCAGCAGCAGCAGCAGCAGCTCGTGCTCTACGTTCACTTCACTGTCAGCAGCAGCAGCAGCAGCAGCTCGTGCTCCACGTTCACTTCAGTGTCAGCAGCAGCAGCAGCAGCTCGTGCTCTACGTTCACTTCAGTGTCAGCAGCAGCAGCAGCAGCTCGTGCTCTACGTTCACTTCACTGTCAGCAGCAGCAGCAGCTCGTGCTCTACGTTCACTTCACTGTCAGCAGCAGCAGCAGCTCGTGCTCTACGTTCACTTCACTGTCAGCAGCAGCAGCAGCAGCAGCAGCTCGTGCTCTACGTTCACTTCACTGTCAGCAGCAGCAGCAGCAGCTCGTGCTCCACGTTCACTTTAGTGTCAGCAGCAGCAGCAGCAGCAGCAGCAGCTCGTGCTCTACGCTCACTTCACTGTCAGCAGCAGCAGCAGCAGCAGCTCGTGCTCCACGTTCACTTCACTGTCAGCAGCAGCAGCAGCTCGTGCTCTACGTTCACTTCACTGTCAGCAGCAGCAGCAGCTCGTGCTCTACGTTCACTTCACTGTCAGCAGCAGCAGCAGCAGCTCGTGCTCTACGTTCACTTCACTGTCAGCAGCAGCAGCAGCAGCTCGTGCTCCACGTTCACTTCAGTGTCAGCAGCAGCAGCAGCAGCTCGTGCTCTACGTTCACTTCACTGTCAGCAGCAGCAGCAGCAGCAGCTCGTGCTCTACGTTCACTTCACTGTCAGCAGCAGCAGCAGCAGCAGCTCGTGCTCCACGTTCACTTCAGTGTCAGCAGCAGCAGCAGCAGCTCGTGCTCCACGTTCACTTCAGTGTCAGCAGCAGCAGCAGCAGCTCGTGCTCTACGTTCACTTCACTGTCAGCAGCAGCAGCAGCTCGTGCTCTACGTTCACTTCACTGTCAGCAGCAGCAGCAGCAGCAGCAGCTCGTGCTCTACGTTCACTTCACTGTCAGCAGCAGCAGCAGCAGCTTGTGCTCCACGTTCACTTCACTGTCAGCAGCAGCAGCAGCAGCAGCAGCACCTTTTTTAAACACAACCTTGAGACAATCTCATGAAATGATTTTCTTTTTATTTTCTCATACTTTCTAAACACACCTTAGATTGAGTTTTCAAATCTTTAAATTGTAGAAACATTCACTCTGACGCTGAAAACCTGAATAAATATATTACAACAGTGTTTAAAAACCAGAAAACACATAAATAATAAATGAAATGTTTAGTTTTTAAATGCTTTTTGTTGAATAGTTTGAGTTTGTTCTCTGCACACGTGTCAGGTGACGGATGAACAAGCTAAAGCCAACTGTCACGTGTGTCTCCATGACAACAGTCACTGACGCATTTAACCCTTTTTACACCTGAGCCTCAAAATGTCCGGCGTGTATAACTTTGAATATCTGGCTATTATTTATTATTTACTGCGTTTTAAAATAGTGTTTTAACAATTTAAAATGAAGAGAAACAAAAACCACTGGATTTTCATGTTGAATTACGTACGGGCGTTTTTTCCAGCTCTTTGGCGACAAACACGCTGATTCGCCGACTTCCTGCAGAACGCACGAGTGAAATGATCGTAAATAAACACACGTTGATTTTCAAGTGCAAATTCTCAGCTTTCAGAAAGCGTTGGATTTTTTCCGACAGGACAAACCGTCGCGTAATTACGGTGATGCAAACGTGTTGTGGCGATACGTTCAGGGTTAAAGGTTAAAGGTTCCTCTCAGAGTTGGACTAAAAACGGCTCTGACCTGGACCACACCTTCAGCTGTCACTCAGCTGTGACCTCTGTGGTTTGAGGACACGGTCACGGTCACAAATCAGTCTCGCTCCGCTGAACCAAAATGGACCGTCAGCACCACAGGTTGTACTCTCCTGATCTGAGGCGGGCGGAGACAAAGCCCGGCCTCTCGTCTCTGTTCTTGTGGGAACAATTGGACGGCGGATGTCTGATCTGGACTCATGTGGTCTGTCCTGAGCAGAGACGCTCACGTCTCCGAGTTTCCTCTGGAAACCACAAGGAGTCTGAAGTCTTTGAAGTGCTGGAAGAGCATGAGCAGTCACCATCATCACCATCAGACCTCCTCCAGGTCTTAATCACTTCTTCATGACCACATGACCACATGACCACATGACCACACACCGTCACCTTTTATCTGGAGTTCAAATATCGGGTCAAACTTGAGCAAGATCTCAGGAAATGGAGGAAAGACAATGTCGTTACGTTGCTGCGACAAAAACGATGAGACAATCGTGTGGATGCGTTTCTGCTTTTTTACGCCAAAGTGACCAAATCTGCTGACTCGTGTGTTAGCTTAGCCGTTACCTCGGGTGGAAATGTTAGAAATTCTATCATTTAAAAGCTTTAATTTGCAGTAAACAGGTTTAATGTTTGTTGAATTTCATCTGCTGCTTGTTAAATATCTCTGAACCTTTGACACGCAGCACGTTTATGATTTTTATTGTTGCACAAGAGCGACCTCAGTGTCTTTAGCTCCACCCTTTTACCTGTTGGACCAGAACCTCGCAGTATGACCACTCACTGATGCCACTCATGACGACTTAAACTAAGATATAACAAAAATGTTTATCTTTAATCTTTATTTTCTAATTTTCCACAGGAAGTAGAAGAAATAATCAAAGTCCACTGGCTCTTAATTTGAAAGAAATCTCTCATAGGACATTAATATTTGTGTAACGTAGCATTTAAATCTGTGTCTGTAAAACAATTAATTTGTTCCTAGTTGCTATGTTTTTCTGGGGAACGTGTTGAATGTAACACGCACCGAGAGTGAAGCTGCTTAGAGCTCATGCACCATGTTGATGGTGCATGAATTTAAAGGGTCATTGTGTTCATCCAACACTCGTCAGAGCAGGTCACGTGAGAGTGAAGAGGTTCTAGTCGGTTCTTCTCAGGAGGACGCGGAGAACGTGGTGGAGCAGGAGGTTTGAAGGAGATGAAGGAATGTGAGTGAACGTTCTTGTCAGTCATGACTCTGCCAAGCTGGAGGTAAAATGTGGCCAGGTCTGTTTTTCTCATTTGCGGCTCGTCTGGATGTGAAACCCGATCCCGGCGAGTGATTGAGCTTTTCATTTTGTTTGTCTTTGCCGTGGACGAGCCATCGCTCATCAGCCGTCACTGTTTATTTTCTCAGGCAGTTTGAGAAAAGAAATCGAGGAAATCCACCGAGTGCTCACCTAAAGATTTACCACAGGAATGACACAGTCCCCCCGTGTGGCTCAGATCCTCGTTTACTGTGTGTGTGTGTGTGTGTGTGTGTGCTGCTCACATGACCATCATGGTGGTATCATGAGATTAAATGAATGGTCTTTTCTCTGTTTTATCGTCTTCTCTTGTTCGCGCTCCTTCTATTGGATGAGAGGTCAAAACTAACTCAAAACAAATGATGAGTCTCTATTTCATCAATGCTTTTTTAATTTGCTGATTATTTTGTGACATGAACCCTTATCTACATCTACCAAAAGACTGACTGCCAAATAATGAGCTGTTCTGTACTTTCACCAAAGAATAACTGCCAAATAATGAGCTATTCTACACATCTACCAAAAGACTAACAAATGAGTTGAGACTGTCTGCCAAATTATCTATTCTATACATTCGTCCACACACTGACTGCCAAATAATGAGCTGTTATCTATATCCACCAACAGACTGACTGCCAAATAATGAGCTGTTGTCTATATCCATTAACAAAAAAAAAGCTCCAGAATATAACATTTACAACATGGTTCCACTAAAACGATGTTCTGCGTGTCTCGAGAAAAACGAGTCATTTGATCTTCATCTGAACTCAAGTCCAGTATTAATTTAGTCTGACTTGTTAACATCCTGTTTGACGTCTACACACGCGTGGATTAGGTGATCATGAATAATCCTCCTCAGGTTCAGTGTAAAGACAGATCTCACCTGGACACAGAGACACAGCTGGACAGAGTCCCGTGTTTACGTCCACCGCGTCTCCGCGAGTGCTTCATGTCCAGCCGACAGCGCCCGTTCTCCACCGCCTCTCGCGACACTCGAGTGTCTCTGCTCCAAACTCAAGTGTCGTGAAGTTGTCTCGATCTTGAACCTTGGCCTTATCTTTTTAGCACCTCCGCCTCTGTTTTCATGGGCGTGGCTTGGCATGAGATGCGATGGTCGGTGATCACCCAAGAGTTCCCATGACATTTTGGCAAGAATCGAGCGACTGACGACGTCACAGAAAGCTGTAGAATTTCAAAGAAATTCTCTTCAGTTATAACAAAATAAAATCCTCAGATTTGAACGAAGTTTGGTAAATGGACCAGACTAAATTTAATCTAGATCTGATTCAGATTAAGGATTTGGCAGCAGTTTGGATGCTCAGGTGAGATGTTACATTTCACAGTTGCTCTTAGTGATTAGTTTCAATCACTCTCTTCAGATCTTCAACACATCGTGACGTCCATTTTTGTCTGTGAGAATGTAAGACTTCATCACTAGAGGCCACCAGACCAACTCCTGCACTAATGTGTTCTGAATTTAAAGTTTTTGATATTCGAACTCGAACCACCGCTGTACGTAGCGTCTTTCACACATAGCTCAATAACTACAACTTTAAAGTCAGTCGGAGATCGATGTGGAGCGGTGGACACTTGTCCTGGCAGTTCTGGTGTAGATCCGGAGTGGTGTTTCTGTTGTGAGGGACACGTTGTCTGTTCTGCACGAAGTCTACCGTCAAACTTACTTCATGAAGACAAAGCTAGCCACAGACTCTCGCTCTCAAATGACCGTTGGTAGTTGTCGTAGACGTGTGAAGTGCTAGCGTTACCTCGCAGAACCTTTTTCCACGTTTGTGTCTTCTGCACTAGCATCTAGTGTTAGCTTAGCTTAGATCTAATGCTGCACTGCATCGATGATACAATGTTGGTGTAAAAAACCTTGAGGTTCTTTGAAGATCAGAAAGAAAGAAGGAAGTGTTTGTGGAGACTGATTCTGTGACGCCTTTGATCTAAACTCCCGATTATTCCTGACCCCCCAAACTTTAGTATTTCATTTCACGGCTTCAGTCCAGATCACTTTTCTTCAGACGCTCCAAACTGAATGTTACTGGCATTTTATTAGCCAACACGTGCGCGTCAGAAACACCGCGTCCAGGTCCGCGTCCAGGTCAGCGTCCATCAGATCAGAGCCGTGGGCAAAGGTTCTGTGGACGGTGAACGTGGGGCCCCTGTGTTTCCTTTCATTTAAAACATTCAGGCCCCAAATGTGAACCGTTCCCTTCACGTATCAAAGGATTTCACGACACCGAGTAGAAGAGGTCGAATATCTTTGGAAATGTTCCTATATTTAGTTTCACGTCGTCCCCGACGCTCGCCTCTGATTGGATCCAGACACCGCCTCTTGCATGCACTCCAGACGTGTGATGGGTATATTCAGTTATTATCTGAGAGTTATTCAAACCACGCTGAACTCCAAACTCCGAGAGCACACATGGTGAACCCATCGACTTCGCCTGCATTTATTGTGAAAATCTCCTCCCTCTCTATCCCTGTCTGAGCTTCTGTTTTAATAGCTTGCGCAGCGTTGTGTGCCGGCTGCCTCTTCCCCTCGCCTGGTAACTCCATTTGAGACAGACTGGCCTTTTAGAATCCTCGCAGCTCCTCATTCTTACACTTGGCAGGGGACGGACTCATGAAGTCACATGGGGGACGGATTCCAGGCCCCGCCGCTCGTCCAGGATCTGATCAGATGTGAGCGCGGAGCACACGTACGAGAACCTGAAGACACCGAAACCAGTCTGATTGTTTTCTTTAAGACCGCGGGGCACGAGGGGGAAACAGAAAAACAACATTGTTGTTTAATACTCGCGCTGTGATGTATGTTCTTAACTCTGCGACGATAAACTCTGGGAAACCAACTCGTGAGATGAAAAATGTCTGCTCATAGAAATTCTTGCAGCTCCCAGTTTGTTGGACGTGCTTTAAAACCATTACTTTGAAACCTTCAGGTCTGCTGGAGATGAACGTTTTAGATCCTTTACAGCAGTTCACGATGCAGGTGCAGAAAAGTGAAGAACTTTGGTGTCGATTTCAAAATATTAGTTTGTCATGAAAGAGGACGTTTATTCCACTCACTCTCACACACCAAAGCCCACAGAGAAAACCACTGATTTTAACGTCACACACACACAGGAGTCGTTGATCCACTGCTGCCTTCATCACTAAGTTCAAACGTGTTATTCTGTTATTCTTTTGAAAAACTTTGTTCCGATTGACCTCAGTGACACAAAGTGACCACACGAGGCAGCAGAGGACCAGCTGCTCCTGTGTCCCCGCAGCTAAAGTCACTGGTTTTCTCTGTGGGCTTTGGTGTGGGAGCACGGCATGTTTACATAACTTAACGTCTAATTATAACATAAAGTACCTGAAATATTTTATATTTTATGTTATGTTTTATTAGATTAAAAATCACAAACTCTGCTTTAAATGTTTCAGTTTGACTGAGTTTTCTCCTCTACATACATTTAATTTACATAAAAACCTTAATGACTTCTCTGTAACTAAACTAAACTAAACTGTGTCATAAAGTGGAAAAAAAAACCTGCGAACGAAGAAACGTGAAACCGCGAGTGCTACTTTAGTCGTGTTTTATCTGTAACTGTCGATAATTGACGTGACGTCAGGTTGTGAGGGACACGGGCGTACAGTGAGACAGAGACAGGAAAGACACGCTGTTGTCTTAACCGCGTCAAACACTTTTACAGCGCTGTTGTTTTAACATTTGCTGGGATGCCGTTTGTCTGGACTGTCAAAGGTCAAGCCGAGGTGGAGTTTCCCGCACGTGACGTCACCACACACACACACACACACACACACACACACACACACACACACACACACACACACACACACACCTGCTGCTTTACTGGAGAAACGAGCGGATTCAAAAACACAAACTAAATAAAAACACACACAAACCCCGAGTTTGCCCGACTCAAAAACGTTAGCGCTCAGGTCTGTGGGAGCGCTCGTTTTCATGCAGCTCTAAAGACCAGCTGTTGCGATTCTTGCGGACTACTTAATTCTTACTCTATTAAAAGACCTTTCAGTTTTTAGGTCTCTGACACATAGCTGCGAGGAGGTGTCCTTTCAAACGTGTAGATACTGTGATCTGAGTGTTTTATTATGAAAACCTGACGTCAATGTCCTTAATAATCAGCTTGACGGCAGGTGTTTTACCGTAAATACCGTCGTAATTCAGGCGTCAGGTAGTTTGACTGCAGAGAAATGATTGTTGAACAGCTTGACTGCAGTCGGATAACCTCTTAACAGAGGTCTTTTACTAAAGGAACAATGAAGTAGTCTGCGAGCATCGTAACAGCTGCTCGTAGAGCTGCACGAAAACCAGCGCTCCCACAGACCCGAGCGCTAACGTTTGTGTCGGCCGAGAGGGGCAAATGTTTTGTGTGTGTTTTTCTTTTTGTTTGTTTTTGAATCCGCAGCTGGTTTCACGTCGACCAGATTAAACCGATCAAAAAACATCAGTGTGTCGTTAAGACGGACGGTAGTTAAAAGTGACTCCTGCACCGTGAGCGTCTGTCGTTAACGTTTGTGAATGTAACACGAGACACGCCTTCAAAATACCATCCAATCTATAAATCAAAGAATTAAGGATACGGGGAACGGTGGTGAACTGGGAAAGTGATCCTTCAGGAAGCCGGGGAGGATTTGTCAATGACTTCCTCGTGTTTTGGTTCTTGAGGGAGAATTTACGTTTCGTACAAAAAAAAGATATTTATAAAGTTAGAATAAGTCGCAGCTAATTCTGCAGTTTAATACAGTTTTGGTCATTTTGACAAACAGCCTGCACTCAAAACTAAGTAATACATATATCCTGTGTATCAAGGGACAGTCATTGAACTCATAAATGTCTATAATATGTTAAGAAAGCTCCAGCACACAGGAGTTGTTGATCCACTGCTGCCTCCATCAGTGAGTTCAAAGGTCTGATTTTGTGAATTCAGGGTTTGAAATCTTTTGCTCGGGTTTATATCAGTGACACAAAGTGACCACACGAGGCAGCAGAGGACCAGCAGCTCCTGTGTCCCCGCAAGTTAAAAACGCTCATTTTCTCTATGGAGTTTTGTATGGGAGCAACAGAAAGTTGGTTAAACAGCAAAATGACATATTGTTTAGTTGTATAGTAATGTAAAATTCAACCTTTAATGTCTATATTTATTGTGCATACGTCCTTGAAATATCCCTTTAACCTGTTCACAAAGAGAACAGTAAAAATGCTTCTTACATTTTTGTGGTTTTAGGGAAATTTAAAGGGTGGAACGATGGTCTCTGGGCTCAGAGCCTCCTGGCTCTCACCGGGCTCTTCACAAACTCTAATAAATAACAGAAACGAGGACACGTGTCATCAATTTTCTTAAATCTCAAGACTATGTCGTGTTTTTTGTAAACGGTTCTTGGCGTCGTCCGTCCCCTCATTTGAGTCCAGTTCCTGTTCCGTTTAGTGGATCCTCCTGTGGAACGTCCTCTGCGTCTCCACCCAGACGCCGAGTGCGTTCCACACCCACAGCTTCTGGGGAAACGACTCCAGAACCCCACAGGAAACATTTGAATCAATCGCAATGATTTTTTAAAAACTACACAAAGCAGACGAGCTGTGACGGCACACACGTGCACGCACACGCGCACGCACACGCACACGCACACGCACACACACACACACACAGGTCCTCCGCTGCACCCTCAGCCCGGTGGCATGAGGCGGAGGACGTGTGCGCTGGATGACATATTGTGTTCTCATGACGAGCCCCGTAAACCTCTGAAGGTCAGTGAGCAGGAAAGGGGCCCCTCTTGGATTACAGTGTGGGAAGTGGTTCCGTCTCAGCCTGAAGGCAGAAAACGACAGAAGCCTTTTTTCCAGCGTCTGACGGTGAAATCCATGACAGACGACTTCTTTTCCACTGTTTTCTCACATCATCGCACACATTTTCAAAGAGAGAGGATTTCTTATTCAGTTTGGACAGATTTTAATGTCGTGATTTAGTTTCCATGAATTTTCCATCATCAGTGTTTCCATGCTCAGTTCACTCGACTTTGATGTTAAAAATGACTTTATACTCGAGATTAGCCGATACGACACTCGGTCTGATATCGGTCTAAAACACTGGATCAGATATCGGAACGATTAAAATGGTCAAATCCGATTAAATCCAGAAATCCTAATATGTATCACATGATTCATTTTGCACAGACTGTAAATAATCAAATTAAAAATCAGCTATAGGGTAATTTAGCCGAGTCACGTTATGTATTTGACATGGTTTGAAATGACTCAGCACAAATGTGTTAACAGATTCAGTTTGAAAGTCAAAAATGACCGATATCTAGTTTGTATCAGACAAAGAAAAGTATCAATACTGAGTTTTTGATATCGGTATTGGACATGAAGTAGTATCGGGTTCATATCGGTATTTGTATCGTAGATGAGAAAGGACTGATATCGGCAGATACTCAAGTTTGTGATATCGGACATGGAAAAGTATCATGCTCATATCGGTATTGGACTGATATGAGCAGATACTCAAGTTTGTGATATAAATATCGGACATGAAAACGTATTGGACTCATCAGTATTGGCAGATTCTCAAGTTTGTGATATCGGTATCAGACATGGAAAAGTATCTGGCTCATCAGTATCCGCAGATACTCAGTTTGTGATATCGTGTCGGACACGAAATAATAGTATCAGGCTCATATCGGTATTGATATCGGCAGATACTCAAGTTTGTGACATAAATATCGGACATGAAAAAGTATCAGATCATCGTTAGCGCGCGGCAGATTGTCGGCTGTATTCACAGCGAGCTAACGATCGTCTACCGCGTCTTAAGAATGTGTTTTGCACCTTTAATCTCCACAAAACACGATACTTTTACGATGTTTACGTGTCGTGTTTAAAATACATTATAGATATGGATAATTACAATAATTCCACCAGTGGCAACTTAACAGGCACAATTCTTCTCAACCAAACTGAGCCCAAAAAGACGACTTAGCGAGACTTAAGTGCACGATAAGAAGATGTTTGTCGCTTTAAGTTGCTGTTAGAGAACATTTATGACGTAAGTGAAGTTTGTAAACCTCACAGTGATTTTAGCTCGTGGACGACACAGGAGCTGCTGGTCTACTGCTGCCTCGTGTGGTCACTTCGTGTCACTGAGGTAAATTTGAACGTTGGATTTCAAAAACTGAAGTGGTTTACAAACTTCCGTTTGTGTCAGTGAGATAAAGAGTCAAACATATTCTTAGCATAACATATGCTAAGCTCAGTTAGCTCTGAGTGTTTGTCAGTGCGTCACAACCACACTTAGAAAATGCTAAACTCTGTCTTTAAACTGAGAATCAGCCGACGTCTCTGACCTTCTTCTTCTTGGAAAGTCGCAGTAATGTCTGCTCCTGTTTCCACAGATCTTTTGTGTCTGGCTAATTCCTGCCCTAAGGCACAACAACAACAACAGCAACAACAACAACACAACAGTTCACAGTCTACAAAACAAACACTGAGTCAGGGAAATGTCACTCTGTGTCCTGGGGCGACTGCTGATTTGTTAATGATAGACCAGGTTTTTATTAGCTTCTCAAGCATTTAGCAGCGCGTTTGTTACATGGGAACAAATTCAGCCAAACGCCACGTGAACTCAACTCCAACAACTACGTTTTTGAGTGATTTATAGGTTCCAAAAAATGTTGAAATGACAGATATCTCATCATTAAAGGTGAAACACGTAAAATATTTCAAACGTTTAGTGAAATTCCAAACATCGTATAAGCTTGGCTTAAGATTTGACTGTTTACACTGTTTTCATGCACTGTCCCACCATCTGTTTTATTTATTATTGGACCTTTTCGGTGGTTTTATTGTGTCGGCCACAGATGCAGGAGATTGAAAGTGAACGCGTTGAGAGGAGACGACAAAATGGACCATGAAAAAACACATGTACGTTAAATATGCACTGACAAAGTGTTAGCTAACCTTGGCCGAAGCTCGAAGTTTTAAATGATCTGTTTATCGTCAACTTTCTTTCCTTTTTCTGAGCGGATTCTCAGCTCAACTGCGACTAACAAACCAACTTCAAACTTGTGAAAATGTGTCGTGAGTTATTGACTTGACGTTAGTTGAGCTTGTTGTGATAAAAGCAGAGCTGAAAATAATCAAAATTCTGCTCACTTTCAGCTTCAGTTACTTTAGCGGTGTCATTACTCTGCTGCACCTGGATAACAAATATTTTTCCTTCATGTTTTGAATAATAACTGAATTCTGCCGTTTCTCTGCTGCAGAAACTCGAGACATTTTTGAGAATGTCACTGAGACTTTCTAGTTTCTGCTGGTGATCCAGACGTTGAAGTTCTAGCTTCTGTTAAGTCGTGTTTCCATCGCGTGTGGCGGTAAAATGGAGTAAAAAGAGTCAAATGGTACAGTACGGTCAGGGCGGAGCTAGACTGGCTCCTCCCACGACAGTCAGCTGATGGGAAGTTGGGACAAACGGCCACAGTGTAAAAGAGAGCTGCTGGATGTCTGTTGTGTCGCGATCGTTGTCGTCGCACCGGTACGACGTCACGCTACGCAGCCCAAACCCCGCCTTTGCCATTCCTAACCATGATGGAAACACAGCATTATGGGATGGATTGTGGGCGGAGCAACAGACCAAAACAGAGATCACAGCCCACAAATAAGATTTAGTTTTGTGAATAAAGATCATTATCAGTGAAGGCAGAATTTAAAGTGTGGAATCTCTAGTTTTCAAACGCGTCCTCTCTGGCGGCCATGTTTGTCTTGTGCGCTCTCGGCTCAGTCGTCTCCACAGTTTCACTTTAATGAAATCAGATGCTGTTTGTATTATATAGCGCCAGTTATTTGGCCGCTGATGGATTTGATGAATTAGACATGGTGCAGAAGGCGTTTCAGTGGCAGTAAATACTCCTTTTACAGTGCTGCACACATGGTTCTCCCATCATCAGCTGGAGCCGCGTGTTGTTCCCCCAATCCTGTTGTTTATCAGCTCTTCTCACCGTGAAGCTGCTGCTGCCGCTCCAACAAAAACCACGTGTAGGAAATTTGGCTGAACGATCAGGTTCAGATTATCCTCAGAGTCTTTTCATGTCCCCCCGTCCTCTGCTTTGCGTTTTGACGTCGTCTCGTGGCGGGACAGCGGGACAGCGCCGCGCCAAAGAAATCACATCAGGCGTCTTTAAAAACCCTGACTCCGCGTTTAACAAGGGTACGAGGAGCGTGAATGTTCCATGGGAACGACGGAGCGATGCTCTGCTCAGGACACTTTACTGGGCCTCTGTTTTCAGCGATGAACGGGGAAAACATTTCAGGAATTGTTTGTCTTCACGTCTCTGAACCCAGACTCAGAGAAAGTTCACTGTGGTTTGGAGTCTGGAGAAAGTGATCGCTGTTTTTGTTGAATTGTTTAGTGTCTTTGTCATGATTTTGTGTCTCTTCTTGGACTTTTGGAAGGTCCTTTTGTCCTTTTCTTTGTCGTAGAGTCTTTATTGTGTCAGTTTGAATCTCTGTGTTTTGTATAAGAAATGACACAGAGAGAGGAAAGTGTAAAAAGTCATTTTGGTAGATGCACATGCTTCTCAAACGCAAACTCTTTGACTGTTTGTGTAACTGTGTGTGAAAGTGAATTTACAGTGTTGGCGTTTTCTTTCTTTCGTTCTCTCTTTTTAAAATCAGCACATTTGACTTTGCAGGAGACTGTAACACGCTCCGCTGATAATCCAAACATGCCCGTCACTTTACTGTAATCAGATCTGACATCAGGGTTTCACCGAGTGTTTGCATAGAGTGGACTCAGCTCTCAAAATCACTTCTTTACATAAACAAAGCATCAGACTTTTGGTCCGAGACGTCTGATTCACTATAATGAACTGTGTCACAGAACAGCACAGCTTTTATTCGCACTGAGCCTTTACAAGTATTCATATAATGGAGGGAACTCAAGGAAACTCGCTTTAAGTCTCCGATATTTTATGTTCACGTCTTTATGTCACTGTTAGACGGACTTTTCCAACAGGAAACGGAGGTTTGTAAACCGCTCACTCTCCCACACCAAAGCCCATAGAGAAAATCAATGATTTTAGCTTGGACACCGGGGCTGCTGGTCCTCTGCTGCCTCGTGTGGCCAGTTTGTGTCACTCACATAATGTAGAATGATGGAATTCAAATGCCGAGCTCACAAAATAACACATTTGGACTTAGTGGTGGAGGCAGCAGTGGATCAACAACTCCTGTGTGTGTGATGTTAAAATCTTTACATCACATCTTTTCTCTATGGACGTTGGTGTGGGAGAGTGAGTGGTTTACAAACGGTTAAAAAAGGTTTTCTAACAGTGAAATAAAGCTGAAAACCTACTCTTATCGTACACTTAATCTATGGGTGAGTCTGGGTAAGTTCTCTCCAGAGCAGCTCTCTGGTGGACGCCGAGGACATGGTTTCCTCTTAAATAATGACGTGTAATTGTCCACATCCATAACTTTTCCACACAATTTTGGAAATTTCGGACATTAAGTGAATAAGTTTCCAAACATTAGTCTAAAATACTGTGCAGTCTCAGTCGCGCTGCCCTCCTGTGGAAGATGAAATCCTCACCAACCAACCAAGCACATTTATCACCCTGAACTAAATCTGTCTGGGCAGCGGACAGGTCGACATGATTCTGATATCCCGTCTTTCAGTGCTGGGCCGGTGTCGTCTGGCTGAGCAGACACGGACTCGCTGCTGTTGTTTATAAAGGTAACGGGAGAAGCAGGGAATCTAAAAGAGACCGAGAGCAGGAGCAGGAGCAGGAGCAGGAGCAGGAGGAGGAGGAGCAGGAGGAGGAGGCTGGAGTTTAGATGGATGATGGAGTTATTCTCAGACATTCCACAGGTTATTCCTGGACCTGCATACGAGAGAGGGAGAGAGAGAGAGACGAGGGGGGAGGGAGAGGTAGGGAGTCTCAAGGTGGCAGCCCACCTGCCCAACACCCCCCACTTTACTCTCAACACAGAAGGTCAAATGAGCTGAGAATAACGAGGTCACTGCTCGTCCAGATACAGACTGGCTGCATATTAATACAAGTGGATGTCATGGGCATCTCAAGCTGTGTCAGCACATTCTGTTCTTGAATTTTAGGGGATTGGTCCTGGAAAGTCCTTGAAAAATATTTCACATTTCTTCATTGTTTAAGAGAGAATCTGAAAAATACAGTTTATCATGCTTCACACACTCAGTGTGTCCGATTTCAGTCTAACACAATAATTCAGTTTACGGACAGCCGTCAGTCGGACAACAGTCAGTCACAGACAACAGTCAGTGACAGTCTGACAACAGTCGGACAACAGTCAGACAACAGTCAGTCACAGACAACAGTCAGACAACAGTCAGTCACAGCCAGACAACAGTCGGACAACAGTCAGTCACAGACAACAGTCAGACGGCCGGTCACAGTCGGACAACAGTCGGACAACAGTCAGACAACAGTCAGTCACAGACAACAGTCAGTGACAGTCAGACAACAGTCAGACAACAGTCAGTCACAGACAACAGTCAGACAACAGTCAGTCACAGCCAGACAACAGTCGGACAACAGTCAGTCACAGACAACAGTCAGACGGCCGGTCACAGTCAGACAACAGTCAGTGACAGTCGGACAACAGTCAGACAACAGTCAGTCACAGACAACAGTCAGATGGTCGGTCACAGTCAGACAACAGTCAGTGACAGTCGGACAACAGTCAGACAACAGTCAGTCACAGTCAGACAACAGTCAGTGACAGTCGGACAACAGTCAGACAACAGTCAGTCACAGACAACAGTCAGACAACAGTCGGTCACAGTCAGACAACAGTCAGTCACAGTCAGACAACAGTAAGAGAACAGTCGGACAACAGTCATTAACCGTCTACAACATGAAGCTCAGTCCTGACTGAGGTGTTTGTTTCATGTTGTTCCTGCTGCTCTTCAAACATAAAGCTTCATGTTGCTTCAGTGTCCTCGTCTTCAGGCGCCAGCCAACCAGCTATATTTGAACCCCCCCGTCCCCCGTCCTCCCCTCCCGTCCTCCCCCCCCCTGTCCTCCCATGAAGTGCCCGTGGATCATGGTGCTTTACAGTTTGTCCTCCCTCGGGTGAAGTGGCTCCAGACCAACAGGATGTGATGGCAGGTCCAGAATGCAGCAGGAATCTTGCTGCCATGTTTGCTTTCATGGCAGAGAGCGTCTAAGTTTACGCTTCAAAGAAAAGCTTCAGTTATAACTGAGACGTCGATATGTCGACATTAATTCTGACACACGTGCTTATTGATGATGACGGAGAAAAGGAAAATCTTCTTTAAGTTCAATTCAATTTGACAAAAATTCCACAGAAGTTGTGACACAATAACTATTGTGTATCATTCTATGATTGTTATTGTAAACTTTTGGTTGGTTGGTTGTTAGTTGGGGTTGGTTGGTTGGTTGGTTTTGTTTGTTTGGTTGGTTGTTTGGTTGGTTGGTTGGTTAGTTGGGTTTGGTTTGTTGGTTTTGTTTGGTTGGTTGGTTGGTTGGTTTTGTTTGGTTGGTTGTTATTTGGTGTTTTTGGTTGGTTGGTTAGTTGGTTTTGGTTGGGATTGGTTTGTTGGTTGGTTTTGTTTGTTTGGTGGGATTGGTTGGTTGGTTTTGTTTGTTTGGTTGGTTAGTTGGGTTTGGTTTGTTGGTTTTGTTTATTTGGTTGGTTGGTTAGTTGGTTTTGGTTGGGATTGGTTGGTTGGTTGGTTGGTTTTGTTTGTTTGGTGGGATTGGTTGGTTGGTTGGTTGGTTGGTTTTGTTTGGTTGGTTGGTTAGTTGGGTTTGGTTTGTTGGTTTTGTTTATTTGGTTGGTTGGTTAGTTGGCTTTGGTTGGTTGGTTGTTATTTGGTGTTGTTGGTTTTGTTTGTTTGGTTGGTTGGTTGGTTGGTTGGTTGGTTGGTTGGTTTTGGTTGGTTGGTTGGTTGTTTTGGTAGGGATTGATTGGTTAGTCATTTATGGAAATGCTCTCGTTAGATTTACGTCTGTGTTAAAGACAGAATCACTGAGGCAGAATCCACCCCCCGCCCCTCCACCGTGCAGCGATGCATTGTGGGTGGTGGGGGAGTGAGGGTTTTTAACGGGGCAAAGATAGACGAGCATGTGAAGTGAAAAGGACAGGTGCTCGCTGGTGTTGTATAAACAACAGGAAGCCACTTTGACCTGGTGATCAGGGAACATTAGCTGTGACACTCGTGCTCATGGAGGAGGAGGAGGAGGAGGAGGAGGAGGAGGCTGTGATTTACATTAAAACACCGCTGCTCCTCCTCCTCCTCCTCCTCCTCCTCCCCAGAGTCATGACTCTGTCGAGTCTGAACTAACAGAAGGTGATGAATGTATTGTGAATTTAAAAAATGGGGGACACTGTCCCATCAGGTCATTGATAGTGATTTATTCTCCGAGAGACCACACGTCCACTCCTGCAGCGTTCTACTTTGAAACTATAGAACACATTTAATCCAAATCCTAGTTCTGCTAAAGGTCTCATATTTTTAGCAGCCCACTTTTTTAAAAGCACGAGCTGATTCACAACAGCAACATTTGTGCAATAAGATAGAGTTTCTGTCTATTTTTACTGCCGTTCCTCGAACACCTCATTTTATTTTTGACTTGTAAAATGAGCCATTTCCAAAATAAATGTTTGATGAATGAATCACAATTTAGTTTTATGCTTTTGTAAGTAAAAGGCAGGGGAAAATCCTGCTAATGTTGCTGTTTTTGGCAACTCTGGCTGGAGGCAGCAGTGGATCAACAACTCCTGTGTGCTGTGATTTTCACTATGGACTTTGGTGTGGGAGAGTGAGCAGCTTGCAAAGTGACACAAACTTAAGTTTCTTCTGTAGGAAATCCTTGTTTTTCCTTGTGTCACAGCTGAGATGTGACCCTGCCCTGACATGGATGCAGCTTCTCAGCTTCTTGACTTCACCAGTCTTCCGCACAATCTCCATCACTCCATGAACTTTATTTCCTTCCTCAGACCGACACAAACTCTGGGTGAACTTTATGAACTGAACCTCTGTCAATGTTGCCAAGTCTCGTCTCCGGCACAGATTTGACATTTGTCTGTTGCACGACTCCTTGTGTTACAGCAGCGAACGCCACACCTCGAAAATAAAAGGAAGAGTGAGAATAATATCCAGGCTCACAGGGGCGAGAATTTGTCAGGACGTCTGCGTCATTGTTGAGTCCTGGACGTCTCAGGACTGGAGAGACGATCACATTCTCTTCACTCTCATGCTGAGCTCCTCGTTTGGTCCAAATCTCTAAACTCTGACGTGTTTGGACTGAAATATGCGTTGTTTCCCCGTGTGTTTGATTCACTGTGAGGACAAACTGAGCTGACAGCAGTGAACCTGTGTGATGACACAACTCCAGGTTAAAAAAGCCGTGGAGGAGATTTGTCTTTAGTGATTTTCCTCACACCGCTGCGGTTGACGTGGAAACGTCTTCAGTGACCCGCGTCTGCAGTCGGCACGGATTGATTTTGGCGGACGGCTCGCGGCGTTCTCGCTGTACCCGTGAAAAGGTCAAAGGTGTGGCCGTGGCTGCTGTTTTAAAAGGTCGATCCTGTGTGTGTGTGTGTGTGTGTGTGTGTGTGTGTGTGTGTGTGTGTGAGTGTGTGTGAGTCATGGGTTGGGCCTCGTCGTCTCTTCCTCTCACATGTTTTTGATGAATCTTCTATGAATATTTGATACGTTTCATCGTCTCCAGATAACAATAATCTGAGCTGCTCAATAAAGTCAGGTTTTATTGAAGATTCCACATCATCTCAGAGCTGATTTTTATTTTTCTGACTCATGAATGGCACGATGTTAGTGTGAAGACAAACAATCATTGTCTTCTGATTTGTCTTCATTGACGGGAGACATTGTT
Source organism: Solea solea (assembly GCF_958295425.1). Taxonomy (NCBI): domain Eukaryota; kingdom Metazoa; phylum Chordata; class Actinopteri; order Pleuronectiformes; family Soleidae; genus Solea; species Solea solea. Next base: position 25,941,247 of record NC_081148.1, on the reverse strand, counting down.
TGAAGACAGTAGTTGACATCGCTTCTGTGTTACTTTGCTGGAGGACCGTGTCACGAAGACATTGGTGAAGATTTTTCTTCAACATGTCGAGTGAAAACCTTTCTTGAAGATGATTTTTAAAGAAGTTTCTTAAACAGAACCTTCTGAGAAGAAATAACTTGTTATTGTACTTTGGCGTAACGAACAGTGAAGTGAGTTTTCCTTTAAAGAGGACTCTGACTCTGGCGCCCGGACTCTTGTGCCCGGACTCTAGTGCCCGGACTCTAGTGCCGGACTCTTGTGCCCGGACTCTTGTGCCCGGACTCTTGTGCCCGGACTCTAGTGCCGGACTCTTGTGCCCGGACTCTTGTGCCCGGACTCTTGTGCCCGGACTCCAGTGCCCGGACTCCAGTGCCTGGACTCTTGTGCCCGGACTCTAGTGCCCGGACTCTTGTGCCCGGACTCTAGTGCCCGGACTCTTGTGCCCGGACTCTAGTGCCGGACTCTTGTGACCGGACTCTAGTGCCGGACTCTAGTGCCCGGACTCTCGTGCCCGGACTCTCGTGCCCGGACTCTAGTGCCCGGACTCTCGTGCCCGGACTCTAGTGCCCGGACTCTAGTGCCCGGACTCTCGTGCCCGGACTCTTGTGCCCGGACTCTAGTGCCCGGACTCTTGTGCCCGGACTCTAGTGCCCGGACTCTAGTGCCGAACTCTCTCGTGCCAGACTCTGTTTACAGGAGTGGTGAGATTCACTTGCTGCTTTGTAGAACTCAGGAAAACAATGAAAGCCTGCGCTCTCAGCAGAGGCTGAACTGATTGTTCTGGACTTTTAGGACTTCATAGACGAGGTCATGACGCACATACACACCCAAACACAGTGTTCACTGGCTCTTCTGGGCTTTGGACTCTTTAACTGTAATCACTTTACATCTCTTATTAACAGATATGTTTTTTCAACACAACAAGAAACCATTTCTAAACACATGGAGGTTTTTAAATGACACGTCAGGAAAGCATTCACCCTGTCATCTCACTCACTGAGACAGTGATAGAACCAGAACACTGGTTCAGATTCCTTCCTCTAGCACAAATGAACATAATGATAATTCAATGTTATTTTTTTTAGAAACCTACTTAAACAACTGAGAAGTTAAATTACAGACCAAACATGTTCCATATTCATATCAGAAAAGTCTTTGAAGAAGAAGTCGCTTCATTTCCTTTGCACTGTTTCTGTTTAAACCTGGTGTTTATTGGCAGATGGCAACTTATCCTTATATTAAAACGCCTTCAAAGGACTTTATTTGGGGTGTGGTCAGTGGGTGATGATGATGATGATGATGATGATGATGACGACGTCTCATCCTGGATCTCCGCTCTATCTCTTCCTTCCATCTGGCGCGAGGATGAACGACGAGCAGTAAAAGTTTTATTCCGGTGCTGCCGAGGTAGTAAAACTGTTCCTGTGTTTTCCGGGTTCCTCGCGCTGCGACCGGTTCCGCCCTCGGAAAACACGCGGATCTCCTGACTCTGACTCTGAGGCTTTTATGTCGTGAGTGACTGAGTCATGTCCTGGCGCTGATGTGAACAAAGTGATCGCAGAGAACATCTCTGAACATGAAGAACACAGATGTCGTTCATCGCAACGGAGTTTTTAAAATAGCAGTTTAACAAATAGAACAAAACATATGGAAGGAATGTCTGCAGCTGTCGAGTGTTGTCATGACCATGCCAGACCTATAGGTGGCACTGTTTTTATCTGTCCCACTTCTCCATCGCTTCTTTGTGTTGTTTTTGTTTGGTTTTAATTTGACAAAATCTGTGTTTTACTTTCCTGTACAGAAATACAAACTGTAAATTTCATATACACGCATGTTATATAAACATGTGTGAGGCATTTAGACTGACTCAGCAATCGATGAACTCATTATTAGTTATTAGTAAATGAATCATCAACTTTTCAAATAAATGAAAAGTCTCCAGAAAAAGTTGAGAAAAGGAGTCGCTTAGAGGAGTCTGAATATAAGTTGGCGACATTGAAACCACCAATCAGAGTTCTCCAGCTCAAAGCCCCGCCCCTCTAAAGTTCTTGGTAACTGTCGTGAATAGGTCATTCTGTCGGGGGAAGTTTTATTTTGGTGGAAACGCTCTGAGGTTTTTCCTAAAATCCCGAGTAAATGAGAAAAGTTCCTACGGTGGAAAAAGAGTTGTCGACTTCTCAGAAATGTGATTAATGCTCCCAAGTCGCTATTTTCCTTTCAATCACCTGTTTTGAATATTTAATGAAAATATGACTTTTAATTTGAACGATGATAAAACCCAGGTTTTGTTTGTATCAGCTGTTGTGATGTGTTGCTCATGTTTTGTCTCCTCTGTGTCTTGCAGGTCCTCCAGTAAGTAAACCCAGTGCCGCGTGACCTGCGTGTGGTAAAGTCACTGCTTTTCCATCGTCTTTTGCTGTGAATTCAAAGACTTTCTTTCTAACACATCACACGTCTATTTTTAATGTCTCAGACATAAATGTTTCACTATAATATCTGGTTGTAAAAAGCGGTGACCTGTCCGAGGTGTGTCCAACCTCCGGCTCCAGGCAGCTCTGCACAGAACAGACTAATCCCAGCTTTGGTCGACTGCATGTGAGCTTGAAACGGAGCATTAGGTAATTAGGTAAAATGGAAAAGCTGCGGGCAGCTTTTCCTCAGCTTTTCCTCAGCTTTGCCTCAGCGCCACGCGGTTACAGGAAGACGGCGGCGGCTGCACAGGAGCGTCCGGACGCCGCCACTGTTTTAAAAAATCACATCGGGCCAAAATATTTCTCCTCCCTGGAAAGTTTGAGGAATGGTTTCAAGGTACATGAGGTCAGAGAGCAAACGGAGAGAAAAAGAAGCAGATTTTTCCGCCCACACCTCCACGAGACAACTCAACAACATCCACACACACAGTCCACACCTCACACACTATTTTATTTTAGGGTTTTTCCAGCTTTTATACTTTGGAAACAATTGGAAAGATTGATTTTGAACGGAAATTCTTCTGCAATGAGCTGAGTTCATAAAATGTTTCCAGGAAAAATGAAGAAAACACCAGGAGATAAATGAAAGAGGGATGAGCAAAAAGATCAGGCCTTAAAAAACAAATGAAAGAATCAGGGGGTTTTCAGAGTCTGAGGACCTCGGACGTCACCCTGAAAAACACAACTTTCAAAGCAATAGTTAAGGAAAGATTGCTTCTCCATCACTGTCAACATCTTCCTACACTGCAAAGAAATCTTCAAAATGAAAGCAACTGGGCTTAAACAACAGGCTCTCGCTGTAGACGACTGGACTAGAGTCAAGTTCTGGCCACTCACACATGTTCTGACCAGATGATGCTTCTCGAACGAGCTGCAAGAACTCAAACGAAGGAGAGAGAACCAGTGTCTCTGTTCCTGTGTTCACTTGAGTTACAGTAGGTTCCAAGACATTTTACCTTCATCCAAGATCTAACCCTTCTTCCATTCTGATGAACTGGTGAAAAAATCCAGGTGTTTGGTCTCTGAACACTGGAAACGTTGTCTAAACAGTGGTTAAATCCTCTGTTTGAGGGTATGGTACGTATTTCTTTTACGTTTCCGTACCAAAATATCCAGCCCCAACCGTTCCCTTCAAACTAAACCACTGAAGACGACTGAGAACCTTCACAGATAATAAAACAGAGTAAATCCTGATATAAAAAGATAGATTAGTATAATATTAAAGAACTGTTCTTGTCTCAAAGTGAAGGCTGGCAGCTGTTGAAGGTTCCATGATCCAGGCTTTAGGAACATCCAGGAGCAGCTGGTTGTTGCACCTCAGGTCTTTTTAAATGAGGTGTGAATATGGAATGAAATGAAACACGTGTCAATGAGCGCGAAGCCTCTCAGATACAGAAAGATTAGCTGGAGTTTAGAGGTCGAGCATCGTCCTCGTTACAGTCTGACGGCTCCAATAATGAGTGAATATTTGCGCTTTGTATAACAAAAACCACTCAGTTAGCTCTTTACTCTGCTGCTACTTTAGTGCCAAAGCTTGTTCAGTTTAGAGGTGCATTCATTGAAACTCGTAAATGTTGCTGCTTCTGCAAAAACACATACAGCTACTACTGCTGCTGCCACCTTGTGGTACAATTTAGGTAGTAATTTGGTCATTGGAGAGTGACGGTAATATACTTTATAATCAATGCTATTATTTTTAAGCCCGAGTTTATTTTTTTAATATTGTTATCCCAAATTTTCTTTTTTGGGGGAGGGGCCTATCAGCTGTTTAACAGTTCTTCTACTATTATTGTATTGAGGGCTGCGATGATTTGCGTCCGTAATCGTATCAGCCTTTTAAAATCGACCTCTCCTCCAGTTTTCTGTCAGATATTATGTGCAGAAATATCCTAAAACGTTACCTGCAGTTAATCGTCTGCTTTTTTATTCAAGTACGTGTGTTTTTAAGTTCATCCGTGGGCTAACGTCAGCTTCTTGGTAAAAAATATTATTAATGAAAACAGAGCAAGTCAAATGTCTCGGTTTTTCACCTCAACACGTCTCTTATTAAGCGTAGTAGATCCCAGGAGACCCCCCCCCCCCACTCCCCCCCCCCCCCCCCCCCCCCACTGTGCCATTCACTGAGCCGCACTTTGCCAAATGGGAGCCACATGTTGGAGGGTTACTGTGGGTTACTGTGGGTTACTGTGTAATTCAAGTGAAAGGTTCCTTCCGGCAGTGGGTGACCTTAACCCCCTGCAGACGCTCCCTGGAGAGCCAGTAGCTAATGGGGAGGACGTTTATGTGCAGTTTGTTCGCACTCACCACCTGGACGTGCCTGAGCTGACTGCCCGACGATCCGGCCAATCAGTGTCCACACACACACACACATCTGTCACATAGACCACGTTTACACCTGGTGTCCGTCCTCCGTCCTCCGTCCTCCTCGCAGGTTTGAGACTTTAGTGTCACCTCATAAAATCGACATTAGCTAAAGTCCACGATATCTTAAGAATGTTTTTGACACTTTTTCTCGCTGTTGGACAAACTTTGGAAATGGAAGTTTGTGTCACTCTCTATATGAAGCACTCACTCTCCCACACCAAAGCCCACAGAGAAAATCAGTGATTTTAACATCACACACACACACAGGAGTTGTTGATCCACTGCTGCCTCCATCACTGAGTTCAAACGTGTTGTTTTTTCTCTTCGGCATTTGAAAATCTTAATTTAGATTTCTTTAAGTGACACAAAGTGACCACACGAGGCAGCAGTAGACCAGCAGCTCCTGTGTCCCTGTGAGCTCAAATCACTGATTTTCTCTGTGGGCTTTGGTGTGGGAGAGTGAGTGGTTCACAGACTCTAAAAAGCTGTTTAACACAGGATCAGTTTTTTTATTAATGTCATTATGTAACTGTAATGAAATATAAAAATATCCCTAACAATAGATACCATGATGCAGATTGTCTTCTGTCTTCCATGACCTTTGTCACAGTGTAGCATGAGGTCATTCCACGAGACGAGTCCAACAACAACAACATTTCATAGATATTTATACTCGCTCATCAAAGCCAATAACAAGAGCTCGGATCAATGTTTGTCGTTCCTTCCATTCAGGATTACTCATGTGAGAGCGATCACTTCCTCTCTGCTGTTCTCTGCCAGCGCACACGCACACACACACACACACACACACACACACGCGCTCGCACACACACACGCTCACACACACACACACACACACACACGCACACGCACACGCACACGCACACGCACACACACACACACGCTTACACTCACACACACACACACACACACACACACGCTCGCACACACACACACACACACACGCGCTCGCACACACGCTCACACACACACACACACAGACACACAGGCTCACACACACGCACGCACACACACACACACACGCTCACGCACACACACGCTCGCACACACGCACACACACACACACACACACACACACACAGACACACAGGCACACACACAGGCTCACACACACACACACACACTCACACACACACACACACACAGACACACAGGGTCACACACACACACACAGACACACAGGGTCACACACACACACACACACGCGCGCTCACACACACACACACGGCCCTCGTTCACCTCAGTGACATGTCAAGATTTCCTGTTGTGACTTCCGACCAATTAGCGCGCCGCCCGTCACGTGTTCCGCTCATTCAGTGAAAACAAACCCAGTGGTCATGTGACCGTTTGCTCCGTCCTGCTTGAAAACTGAGGCTCTTTGTTTTCCGCTCCCTTGTGGTTTGTACCTCGATGAAAGAAAGTCAACGTCGCTAACGTGTTGTCACATCCGCATTAGTGAAAGTATTCCGGGGCTGACCTTTGAATAAGGAAATATAAAGACTCTGACATGCAGGACGTTGTCTCTCTGATGATGATGATGATGATGATGATGATGATGCTGCTCAGAAAACAGTGGGTTTTTATGACGTTGGTTGCTTTGCAGGGAGCACAGAGCATTATTTTAACATCAGTGATTCCACAATAACATTTCATCACTCTATAAATCAAGTGATCTGAGACAGAACTGGACGTCTGAACCGACTCCGGGCTCCGTTTCCAGCCTTGGAAATTTGGCCAGTGTCGAAAGACGTTGGCCAATCACAGAGCAGATTCCCAAGAAGCAGAAGTAAAAGCAAAAATAGTGAAGTAAAGCAGTTTTAACTTCATGAATAGTGTCTAATTTACACATTTTCCTTTTCTCTGTAATGTCAGTTTACACTCTTGATAGATTCTGTTAGAGCGCTAGAAAGTGACAGTTATTAAATATTTAATCTTCTGAAATGTCCTGGTGTGAAGTGAAGTGTGAGAGTTGCATACTTTAACCGCTTTAATTCAATCCTCCACTAGATGGCACAATACACTCATTGGTTGTCGGATTCTGCCGCATCAGTTAGCGCATCAGTTAGCGCCTCCTACGCTATAAATGTAAATAAACCACACAACCACAGTCGGGCGAATAAAACGCATGTCAAAATGGGCGGAGCCTCTCAGAAATATAACAAAGTGCGTCGTTTGGTGAGAAACGCTCGTAGCGGTTTGTATTTTTTACAAATTTAGGTTGAAACTCAACAATTAATAAATAAATAAACATTTTCCTTTAACTGCAGCACTGACCACAGCGCCCTCTAGGCCTGGTGTAGCGCCGTGCCTGTTTGCATGTTTGTGTGTTTGTGGTGAAATGAGGAAAGTGTGTGTTGTGTTGTGTTGTGTTGTGTTGTGTTGTGTTGTGTTGTGAGTCAGTGAATGCCTTTGCACTGGAGTTCAGAGAAGCATGTGATCTCTGTGTGAAACGTCACTGACGCACACTTTTCACCAAAAACAAGTCGATTCTGATTCTGAAAACATGACGTTGTGATGAGTTCTCAGTGATTTATTTTAAGTTTTCATCAAACAAAATCAATGTTTTTGAGACGGTAACAGCTCAACACACAGCAGTTAGGCTAACATTAGCTTATAGGCAATGCTAATGGTAGCTTTAAGTTTCATTTGCTATAATAAATATAAATCAAATACTTTTTTGTTAGTGTGTGAATATTACGACAGCTGGTGTCTGGAGTAGCAATGCTACACGGACTGATGCTTGGCTAACGTTAGCTCATGAGGTGACGTAAAGAGGAGGAAAGGCAAAAAAAAAGTTAGCCAAACGATGGCATCGCTAACAGATGTAAAAAGCGGTGAGTAAGTTAGGCTTACTCACAAGTTAGGCTAAGCGTAGTAAGTTAGGCTTACTCACAAGTTAGGCTAAGCGTAGTAAGTTAGGCTTACTCACAAGTTAGGCTAAGTGTAGTAAGTTAGGCTTACTCACAAGTTATTTGTGAATTTCTCTTTGAGATGAATAAAGTATCTATCTAAGTTAGGCTAAGAATTAGCCAAAAGAGGACATCGCTAACAGTAGCTTTATGTTGAAATCAGTTAGGTTTATATAAAACCTTTTTTTATAGTGTAAAAACAGAAAGTTGGGAAACATTATGTTGTTGTTGAATCAACAGTGTTCATATTTGTACTGAAAAGCTTGGTGACACAAGTAACGACGTCTTTAATGAAGTGAAGCGAGTTCGTCGTGTCCTGGTTCACTTCTCTTATCTTTCATTATGTGGACGTTGATTGTAAAACTCACTCTTTCTTCTTTTTTTTGTACCAATTCTCTGTCGCCCCCGTTTCCTCAGGGTCCTCCTGGACGAGCAGGCTTTCCGGTAACTTCTCTTTTCACCTCGTGTGTTTGTCTTTGTTTGTTGCTCACATGCATCACATGATCACTGCAGTATTGATCTCTCTCTCAAACATGAAGTAAAAGTGTCTCCAGCCGTCAAAATAATCCCACACTGACACTTTGCTGCTAATCTGGAGTCGTTTTGTTTTGGAAGGAAATGTAACTGCAGCGTTCATCGAGTCTCGCGAGGAAAAACAAGAACATAAAAAAAGACATTTACAAGGTTTTAATGAGTTTGTGCGATTGGAAGCTTAAATACAAGCAACACGTCACAAACTGTTTGTGAATCTCTGAGAATGAGACATAATCTGGAGATATCTTTGTTAATGACTGAGCAGTTATTGATGCGAACGATAGTGTTTAAAGGATTATGTTTATATTCACTCAATCACCACTGCAGTGTGTGTGGAATTAAACCATAAATTCACCAAATCTTTGTTATTTCTGGGATTAAACTCGGAGACGTCAGTACAGCAGTGGAACTAAACACAGTCTTTAACCCAATCTGTTTAGCTTCATTAATCTGTAACACGATCATTAATCTGCTTTTTCTTCTTTTTATCATCTTTAACCCTCTTTTATTGTCATAACCTCATGGTTTCTATTCTATCATTTACAAACAAACAAAGGGACCAGTGTCTGATTTTAGGAAACGTGATTTCAACACTGATAACATGTTACGTAGTGTTACGTGAACAACTTTCTTATATTGTATAAGAAAATGAACGGACAACAAACCGTCGATGTTGTTTTTAAAGTAACTACTGGCTCTTTTCCATCGTACAGTTCTCGTTTGACTCGACTCAGTTTAGTGTCAATCTTGTTGTTTTCCACGACTTCATAGCTCCTCCTCCTCGCTGTGGACGCGACACAAACACACAAACTTGTTGTTTTCCGTGTTACTGAATCATTAAAAAGAATTGTTCACAGAATAGTTCGGCTTTTAGCTGAGTTGTGAGAGACGTTACAGGCTGATAAAACACAGGAGTTTTCTTCAGTGTGGTTCTGTGTGTGTGTGTGTGTGTGTGGACGATTGAAAATGGATTGATTGATGCTTCTGGACGTCTCACAGCACTTTAGAGACCAGTGAGGCTCAGGTGTGAGACGTTCAGAGACTCTGAGGGTTCTTTGTGGTTTTTAGGTTCAGTAACAGTTAGTGTGTGTGTGTGTGTGTGTGTGTGTGTTCCTGTGTGACCGTGTGTCGTGAGGACCTCTTCAGGGTTAAAACCTGGTTTCAGGGTTAGAATAGTGTGTCAGTCAGGGTTCAGGTCAGGGACACTTAGTTGTGATGGTCGAGGTTAAGGTTAAGGGATTAGGGAATGCATTGTGTCTATAACGTGTCTCACTAAGATGGATGTGTTTTTTTTCCTCTTTAGGACATAAACACTGACCTTGTCAGGACCAGTAGTCCTCATGGAGACCCAAAATCTGGTCCTAATGAGGCAGAACCTCATTCCTGAGGAACTGGTTAAGTTTAGGACTAATATTTGAACTGTGTTTTGGGTTAAGGTTAGGATTAGACATTAATTGGTTATGGTTAAGGCTTTAAATGAATGGAAGTCAATGCAGAGTCCTGAGAAGTATAGCTGCACAAACGTGTGTGTGGCCCCAATCATTTTTATCTATAGCAAAGAAAAAAGAAGATATTTGTCTTGCTGAATATAAACCATGTTAACCTTATTATTATTATTAGTTATTAAAAAGGACAGAAAAGTCTGCAGTTGAATTTAATTGAAGTCCTCTGTAAAGTGTAAAAGTTCTGACAACATAGAGTGGTTTAGTGCTGCCACGATTAACCGATGATTAACTCGATTACTCGATTACTACATCACCAGGTATTTGGTTGGAGTGTTTTCTTAACCAAGATTTTTCAGTGAATATTTCCTGGTTTCTTTGCTCCATTTAACAAAGAAATCACTAAAACTTTGAGAAACATCATCATTTTCCAGGTTTGACAAACACTGATCAACAGTTTATTGACCAAACAACTAATCAATGAATCTAGTTAATAATCTATAGTCACATCCCTGGAGTTTAAGTATTCACTTATTTTCTTCTTCTGTATCATCTGCTATGTTTTACTGGGACTCACTTGGCTGCAATACACAACTTCAGCCCTAGATGTCACTAAATTCTACATGTTTTGAATGATGAAACAGCCAAAACATTCAAATCAGACCTTTTCCCTCAAACCTTTAGGCCGCAGTGTTCGTGGAGAAGTTGCTGTACGATGTGTTTTGATGTTGATGCTGTTGTTTGTGTCTAAACCTGAATCACAACCACAAAAATGTTTATCTCCACCTTCTTTTCCACATCTCCACCAAAAGTACAACATGTACTTAAAACACCGTGGCGTTAAAATGCTCGTCTGTAGATATGTAGGTTGTTTTTTTTAAAGTCACGGATCTGTGGTTTACAAGACTCTGGGTCAGACTGGGTCAGACTGGATCAGACCATGCAGTGATCCAGTTTCTGTCTGCTGTACCACATGGACTCAGTGAGGATTATTGAAGCACTGTGTTTGTCTCATGGCTGTAAAACTTGCCGCTCCACTGAAGGTTGTATTTTGTGGTTAGAGCAAATAATGGCGTTTGGCATGTTCGCCCCCTGAGCTCTGGATTAGAACCGCTCCGGTGGTGGTGCCATTTCCCTCAAGGTCTTGGTTTAAATCAGAAGCTTGGACGCGGCTTCAAAGAACACAGCTGGTGCCTGATAGTATTTAAGTGCTTTAAAAATATGCCACGCACTAATGACAGAGATAGCAGCACAATCTGATGCACCAGCTCTGAAAACAGCCCGCTGTGAACTGGACTCAGGTGGCTCCATAACCTTCTCCACCACATTCATGACTCAACTGAAGCAACACAAGTAGAATCAAATCCGTCCTTAAAGACGTACTTTCTGTTTCTGAGACTCTGCGCTTCACTTTAAACTTAAAATAAGCCACTGAAGCAAAGTCTGCGACGTCTGAAGAACATGTTCACTCTGTGTTTATCTCACTGTTTATCAGACTGAAAATCAGGGATTTTACATCACGGCTCCAAACATGTTCTTCAAATGTGTTTTATTATGTGTGACATATTTCCTTCAGATTTTACTCAGTGACACAAACTGGCCACACGAGGCAGCAGCAGACCAGTGTGAGCTAAAAATGCTGATTTTCCAAGTGTTCTTTCTCACTGCGGATTCTAAATATATAATTCACATTTGTTAGTTGTTTACAGAGAGCGAGTCTCTGTGTCTCAGACTAGAAATGTCAATGCTTAATACAACAAAACCTCCAAATAAAAACCTTAACTATCCCCTTTAAACGTTTGGGCAAAATGAATTAGTTAACGTAACCATAACTCAGGAGCTGTGCGTTTTATTTTTGTGTTCAGCAGTGACAGTTTGCTGCGCTGGAACATGTGCCGTGGTTTTGTGGTTTGGTTCTGCAGCGATGTTCTGGCGTCTCCACTCGGCCAGAGGAGCCCAAAGACTGCAGGAAGCGCCAGAACCTGCTCTTTAATAAGGAGCGGCCAAACTAAACACACACATGCACAGATTCATGTCAAAAACATCCTCATGTCTGAAGTTTGGAGCGATATTTGCATACGTGAAGCCTTCAGACTTTTGTTTTTGGTTGTGTTCAGGTGTAAAACTCATCTGCAAAGTCATGTTAAATGTATTACTGTATACTGTATTAGACAGTCTGATGAGGTTCTAGACTGTATGCCAACCAGCCTGATACTCAAACAGTGGAGACACGAGGAAAAACAGTCCCAAGAACGTCTTTCTCACGTCTTTGTCTCACTGTTAGACGGACTTTTCCGACAGGAAACTGAGGTTTTAAACCACTCACTCTCCCACACCAAAGCCCATAGAGAATATCAGTGATGCAGTGATGATCGGGATGCAGGAGCTGATCGGGGGTGGAGTGGCTCAGTGGTTGAGACCGGTACCCTGTGTGCGAAAGACGCCATGGTCACAATGGTCGCAAGTTCGACTCCACCCCTGGCTGATTGTACTTAATTCCACTGTAAGTGGCTTTGGATAAAAGCGTCTGCTAAATGACATGTAATGTAAAAGGAGCTCGTTTTGGTGCATTTATGTGACTGAGGTTCATCTGAACCAAGGATTTCTAAAGCCGAACACATGAAACCGCACATTTGAACTTCGTGATGGAGGCAGCAGTGGATCGACAACTCCTGTGTGCTGTGATTTAAAAATCACTGATTTTCTCTATGGACTTTGGTGTGGGAGAGTGAGTGGTTTACAAAGCCACACAAACATTTAAAATTGCCTTTTAAATGTATGTTTGTGACAGAATCAGATTCCCATGATGCTCGGCGTGGGTTTTTAACCTAAATGCTTTCAGGCTGCGCCGCTCTCTCGCTCTGTGTGGCCTCCACCGTGTGAAGCCACCGTCACACGTGACCAAGCACATGTGAAAGTGATTACTCATCAAGTCATTTCATTTCAGTTCATTCTTATCTTTTATTAAAATGTAGGTTTTTTTACACAGACACACAACTTTGACTTTCTTTTTTATTCTTAAAACGGACGCTGTAGTGCATATGGCCGGCCTGTATGTGGTGCTGTGACGCTGTAAGGTCATGTGTAAAAAGTGTGGCTATGACATCATCATTTATACAAGGTTGTGTGTTAATGTACACATGCAAAAATAACAGCTCAGGATTTCAAGAAACGAATGTTTGTCACGAGCACGTCACTCTTGTTTCCATAGAAACTGCCATTTATTCATTCATTCATTCATTCATTTATTCACAGTACCATTATTTTCCCCAAAACCATGAGAGGAAACTGACAATACTGATGTTATTACATCATCACGTTCATGCAGTGATTCCCACACTTTAAAGATGGAATAACTTCATTTGATTTGATTTGATTTTTGAAATAAACACAAATCTTGAATAAAACGTTGGGCAACTTGTTTTTGGGACCCAAAAAAAATCTCCGTGGGTCCCGAACCAGTGTTTGGGAACCATTGGTATAACGCTTGTGTCTGGTTCTACCATTGTAGGCGTGGCCTGGTGAACTGACTATAATCACTTACTAACACGTTCTTTATGTTCCACTCACATTCTTTATGTTCCACTCACATTCTTAACTCATGTTCTTAATGTTCCACTCACGTTCTTTATGTTCCACTCACATTCTTACCTCATGTTCTTTTAATGTTCCCCTCACATTCTTAACTCATGTTCTTTATGTTCCACTCACATTCTTAACTCATGTTCTTAATGTTCCACTCACGTTCTTTATGTTCCACTCACATTCTTACCTCATGTTCTTTTAATGTTCCCCTCACATTCTTAACTCATGTTCTTTATGTTCCACTCACGTTCTTTATGTTCCACTCACGTTCTTAACTCATGTTCTTTATGTTCCACTCACATTCTTACCTCATGTTCTTTTAATGTTCCCCTCACGTTCTTTATGTTCCCCTCACATTCTTACCTCATGTTCTTTTAATGTTCCCCTCACGTTCTTTATGTTCCACTCACGTTCGTAACTCATGTTCTTTATGTTCCACTCACATTCGTAACTCATGTTCTTTATGTTCCACTCACATTCTTACCTCATGTTCTTTTAATGTTCCCCTCACGTTCCTAACTCATGTTCTTTTAATGTTCCCCTCACGTTCTTAACTCATGTTCTTTTAATGTTCCCCTCACGTTCCTAACTCATGTTCTTTAAATGTTCCCCTCACGTTCTTAACTCATGTTCTTTATGTTCCACTCACATTCGTAACTCATGTTCTTTATGTTCCACTCACATTCTTACCTCATGTTCTTTTAATGTTCCCCTCACGTTCCTAACTCATGTTCTTTAAATGTTCCCCTCACGTTCTTAACTCATGTTCTTTTAATGTTCCCCTCACGTTCCTAACTCATGTTCTTTAAATGTTCCCCTCACGTTCTTAACTCATGTTCTTTTAATGTTCCCCTCACGTTCCTAACTCATGTTCTTTAAATGTTCCCCTCACGTTCCTAACTCATGTTCTTTAAATGTTCCCCTCACGTTCCTAACTAATGTTCTTTAAATGTTCCCCTCACGTTCCTAACTCATGTTCTTTAAATGTTCCCCTCACGTTCCTAACTCATGTTCTTTATGTTCCCCTCACGTTCTTAACTCATGTTCTTTTAATGTTCCCCTCACGTTCCTAACTCATGTTCTTTAAATGTTCCCCTCACGTTCTTAACTCATGTTCTTTTAATGTTCCCCTCACGTTCCTAACTAATGTTCTTTAAATGTTCCCCTCACGTTCCTAACTCATGTTCTTTAAATGTTCCCCTCACGTTCCTAACTCATGTTCTTTATGTTCCCCTCACGTTCCTAACTCATGTTCTTTAAATGTTCCCCTCACGTTCCTAACTAATGTTCTTTAAATGTTCCCCTCACGTTCCTAACTCATGTTCTTTAAATGTTCCCCTCACGTTCCTAACTCATGTTCTTTATGTTCCCCTCACGTTCTTAACTCATGTTCTTTTAATGTTCCCCTCACGTTCCTAACTCATGTTCTTTAAATGTTCCCCTCACGTTCTTAACTCATGTTCTTTTAATGTTCCCCTCACGTTCCTAACTCATGTTCTTTATGTTCCCCTCACGTTCCTAACTCATGTTCTTTAAATGTTCCCCTCACGTTCCTAACTAATGTTCTTTAAATGTTCCCCTCACGTTCCTAACTCATGTTCTTTAAATGTTCCCCTCACGTTCCTAACTCATGTTCTTTATGTTCCCCTCACGTTCTTAACTCATGTTCTTTTAATGTTCCCCTCACGTTCCTAACTCATGTTCTTTTAATGTTCCCCACACGTTCTTAACTCATGTTCTTTTAATGTTCCCCTCACCTTCCTAACTCATGTTCTTTAAATGTTGCCCTCACGTTCCTAACTCATGTTCTTTAAATGTTCCCCTCACGTTCCTAACTCATGTTCTTTTAATGTTCCCCTCACGTTCTTAACGTTCCATGTTTCTTCTGAATCTGCACTGGTCGTAGGGTGACAAAGGCAGTATGGGAATTCCTGGCAGAATGGTGAGTGAACGTAGTTTTGTGTTTGAAGTATTTAACGTTTAAACTTCCAGGGCGAGTTCAGACGTTGCTTTTCAGATGCTTTGGTGTCATGAATGTCCTCTCAGAAGAAGACATCTCAGCTTGTGTCCTCCTGTTTTATCACTGTTTTATTGTTCTAATGGAGCCAAGAGGGTATTTACAAGCGATCTAAGACCTGGACCACACAATTATTACTTCAGACAGTCTGATGAGGTTCTAGCCTGTATGCCAAGCAGCCTGAGACTCAGACAGTGGAGACACAAGGAAAAACAGTCCCAAGTCTTCATATTCAAGTCTTTATCTCACTGTTAGACAGACTTTCCAACAGGAAACTGAAGTTTGTAAACTGCTCACTCTCCCACACCAAACCCCACAGAGAAAAGCAGTGATTTTAGCTCACACTGACACAGGAGCTGCTGGTCTACTGCTGCCTCGTGTGGTACGTTTATGTTACTTAGATTAATCTGAAGCAAGGTTTTTTAAAGCCAAACTCACAAAAGGACATTTGGACTTAGTGATGGAGGCATCAGTGGATCAACCACTCCTGTGTGCTGTGATTTAAAGAATCACTGATTTTCTCTATGGGGTTTGGTGTGAGAGAGTGAGTGGTTTACAAAGCAACATAAACTTCGATTTCCAGTCAGAAAATGGTCTTTTAACATCAAGATAAGGCACCAAACATAGTCTTAAGATATCTTAGACTTAAGGATGTGTACATTTTATGAGGTGAGTCTTTTAAATCAGGCAAGAAAAGAACTCAGAACCCAGAGTTTAACATAGACATGAATGTTCTGCTAATGTTACATGAGGGTATGATGTGTTTCACATCCCTGTGATCTAATGAGTCCCACATTTCCAGCCCTGTTTTGTACCAGCACATGTTTCCTCCTCACCACTGTGTGTTTTTAATGTGCACAGGAATACATTTAAAATATAAAAGACCAAAGTTTAACTTTTAATTTGCAGACCAGTAATTACACAGTGATGTCAGGAGCATTTCATAAAGTAAAAATAATGACTAATTACAGCATTAGCTGTCACAAATAATAACATGCTCTCACTCTCACCATAACCTGCAGCTGTGTAATCTCGTCTCTGAGTGAATTCACGACAGAAACCAACAATAGCCAGAATCCCTGCTGCTTCTCCTCAAGCTCAATAACTTATTTCAGAATCTCTTTCACTTTGGTATTTCTTACCCGACGCTGCTGCACTCTGTAATTTACGGGTTACCACACAATTGGCTTTTTCTTTTTTGAATATTGCCGTATTCTAAACAGTTTCAGGCCTCACCACATGAGGATAAGCTCTAAAACATACTCCTGCAGTGTGGTCTCCATAACTTACAGGCCTCACACCTCGTCGAGGAGATCTGACTGCACCAAAACAAGAGCCAATATTTGAACGCCAAGAGCAACTGGCTGCGGCGTTCGGTAACAGATATCCTATATTTAAATTCAAAAACAGCCTTGAAAAAACCTGAAACAACCTTCTGCGTGCAAATTAAAAGCAACAGAAAATATTCAGTGTAAACTTGATAACGATCTACGAAAAAATACGCACTTACCCAAAAACTTGAAAGGTGACGCTGAACAAAAGGCTTTATTTTGCTGTTAGACGTCGTTTAATCACTGAAAAAGAGAGTGTGTACACTTTTAAAACTCCAGAGAGAAAATCATCGTTTTTCAGCTCGCACGGGGACACAGGAGCTGCTGCTCTACTGCTGCCTCGTGTGGTCACTTTGTGTCACTGCAGTAAATCTGAAGAAAATGTTTCAAAAGCAGAATTGATTCAGTGACACATGTGAACTTAGTGTCGGAGGCAGCAGTGGATCAACAGCTCCTGTGGGCCGTGACCTTAAAATCACTGATTTTCTCTCTGGGGTTTGGTGTGGAAAAGTTAGCGGACCAAAAAAAACGCAGTGACGCGAGTTCAGAGTGAAACAGACTTTTGATTGTAAGTTTTGTGGCGTGTGGACTCGGATTCATCTCCACTAAACCTTCACAAACTGTCACCCCCCCACTGTCACTGGTCCTGGAAGATGCTGCATGTCCTGAACCATCTCCATGACTCTAACCCTCTCTCTCTCCCTCTCTCTCTGTCTCTCTCTCGTCACACCTGTGTGCATGCTTCTGTGTCTGCTGTGACTCATCCAGGGTTTGAAAGGACGAGCAGGGGACAAGGTAAGTTTAGGAGCATGTGATTCTTCTTTATTTTTAATGTGTTTATATTTTGGGAGGATTATTCAGCTACACCTGCTGCGTCCACACGTGAACACACCACTCACCTGAAAACAAACATCACATGATCGCTCATGATCGCTGATGTAATGAAGACGTTCTGCTGAGGAGAAAACACCCAGCAAAGATTTCTTATATGAAACTGAAAATAACACTCGCTAAATATAACTTTAAGTAGATCTGGGGATTTTGAGCAGATTTTAAGTATTATTTGGGGATTTTAAGTAGATTTTGGAATTCAAAGTAGATTTAGGGATTTTAAGATGGTTTTAAGGACATTTGGGGATTTTAAGCAGATTTGGGAATTATACGCAGATTTTGGAATTCTAAGTAGATTTAGGGATTTTAAGTAGATTTTGGAATTTTAAGCAGATTTGGGGATTTTTTGTAGATTTTGGAATTAAAAGTAGGATTTTAATTCTTTTTAACTTTGATCTACAGTTGTACATTATCGGCTTTGATTCTTGTGTCGGGCGGCGCGCTCATGACTCTTCAGTGACGACACTCTCTGTCTGTTGACGTCACATTTTAGTATCGGCTCAGTTGAACCTCGTCAGAGCAACACCAGGTTCTATCACTGATGGAGAAGCAAAGAAAACGAGTAGAGCCAAGCTTGAACTGTATGTTGTAAAAGTACCAATACTGGTCTACTTTCTTTAGTGGGTTTTATCAGTTTTTGTACAGCAGATAATTCCTGTTCAACAAACTGTCACCTGCTCTGGTTGCAACCAAAGTCTGCAGTTTAGTGCTTTCTAAAGCACCAGTTCACTCACATCTCCTGCTCTCTGTCGCCCTCTTTCTTCCATCAGTGGTACCGCAGCCTCACAGCAGGCGTCTGCTGAGAAGGTTGAAGTCTTTCTAACTGATCTACAGTTGGACATTGTCGGTTTTGAGCTTTAACTCAGTCTAATTTTGACGTAAATCTGGTTAAAAATGTATTTTGTCGTAGTTTGGTGTTAAATGACGCGGTTAAACTCAGAATGAGCTACAAACGGCGCCCCCCACAGGGCGTTGGTGGGAGTGTCTATTTGTGTTATTGGGTGATTTATATGGGGAAGTCCATTCTGTGTTTTTGAACAGAATCAGGTTCTGTTGCGTTCCCACCCAGGTTAAATTACCTGCAGTGAAACACAATCGTAACACTTTGTCACACAAGCGTCTAATTTAAGTCTCCCCGAAGAAACGCGGGCGGGCGTTTTATGGACGACGTGAGCAGATTCTCACAGACGTAGACTTCCACACACACACACACACACACACACACGGATAAATAACGCTGCTTCAATCTCAGCTCTCTGTCATGTTGAAGTTTGTGTAAATCGGAGCTGGAGAGAGAGTGATATTTGGCCTGAAGCTTTGACTTCGTCTCCGTCTCCGTCTCCGTCTCCCTCCCACTTAGCTGCGTAAATCTGCCAGTGTCGGCAGAAACGTCATAAACATCAAGACTGATCACTTTTATTCACATCACTGTAACGAACTCTGCCCACAGGACGTCTGACGGACGACGTGTGCTGGAGTTTGTCGTCTCGTCAGGGAGAATCAGCTCAGACATTTGGGTTTAAACGCACATCGACTCACACGTGAAGCACAACTGAAACTCTGTTTTTAACCCTTACAACACACAGTCTTCTACGGCGGCTGACGGCGGCCAAACGTTCTGTAACGACCACAAAACAACTGAGAGACACCTGGAGGAGTGACAACATCTGCATGTTCAGTAACAGAAGTGCTCCCGGCCTGTGGGGGGCGCTGTCACGCAGCTCTATGACACTCTGAGACTTTATTAAAAGTACACAAGGGTTCAACATGAACGTTCTCCTCCTCCTGTAACCTACAGTTTTTATGACCAGTGTTTTAAGTCAGCAGAAGTTCAGTCTTGGTGTTTGGGGTCGTAGTGGTGAGCACTGTTGCCTCACGGCGAGAAGGTGCTGGGTTTGATTCCCCGGTCTGGGACCTTTCGGTGTGGAGTTCTCCTCGTGTTTTCGATCCTCCGGGATCTCCGGTTTCCTCTCACCACCAAAACATTTGAAGTAGAATTTGAGGTAGATTTTGGAATTTTAAGTAGATTTGGGGATTTTTAGTTGATTTGGGGATTTTAAGTAGATTTGGGGATTTTGAGCAGGTTTTGGGATTTTAAGTAGATTTTGGAATTTTAAGCAGATTTGGAGATTTTAAGTAGATTTTGGAATTTTAAGCAGATTTGGGGATTTTAAGTAGATTTGGGGATTTTGAGCAGGTTTTGGAATTTTAAGTAGATTTTGGAATTTTAAGCAGATTTGGGGATTTTGAGCAGGTTTTGGAATTTTAAGTAGATTTTGGAATTTTAAGCAGATTTGGAGATTTTAAGTGGATTTTGCTGGGTTTGATTCCCTGGTCTGGTACCTCTCTGTGTGGAGTTCTCCCCGTGTTCTTGATCCTCCGGGATCTCCGGTCCACTCTCGCCACCACAACATTTCAGAATGTGTAACGTGTTCGGTCAGCGCTCGGTCCCTTGCGACTTAAAAATAGACTTAGACGTACGACATCTGTCCAGTATCTGATCGATATCAGCTCGTCCCTCGTGTCTCTGTCTTTTTAGAAGAGTTTAAAAATCAGTTTTTTTTAAAAGATCCTGAAACATTTCCTACATCTCCACAGACTTTGTTTGTTTGTTTGTTTGTTTGTTTGTTTGTTTGTTAGCGAGCTTGCGAGTTAGCATGGCGCTTCAGCCTCGTGCACAGAGCTGTTACGCTTTCTACAAATGCAGGGAACGTCTTTTATTTTCTTTTTTCTTTTATCGCAAAAACTGTCCCAACAACAGTTTGTTTGACAGGTGACGACTTTGATGGTGTTTGAGCGTCTGTCTGTCTGTCTGTCTGTCAGTGACCGTTTAAAGTCAAACACAAAAATATATACACAACAGCGTCTTTAAAGAACGACCTCACTGACTTCAGTGACACACAATCACACAAACAGATGACAAACTAGTTACACTTACTCGTCCAGCAGTAACAGGACCAGGTCTCCCTCGGTCCAGTTCCAGACGTTGACATCATTTAAAGGTTGTGTTGTTGTAAACACACAACAACACTGGCTCGTATTGAATGGGGACTGAATGAAAGGAGGTTTCTCCTCGTGTTGGAACAGGCCGACGTGTTGTTGGAGTAAGTTTTGTGTGAGTGGAGTGATTTTCTCTCTGCTGCAGCTTCTGTTCCTTCATCGCTGGGCTGAATCTCACTGAGACTCTGGAGGAAACTAAAGAAAAGCAGCTGATGTTTTCCTCTCTGTGTCTCCACAGGGAGCTCCAGGAGAACCAGGTCTGTCCATCATCGGACCAAGAGGACCTCCTGTAAGTATCTCCACAGTCTCCCACACCTAATAAATACCGAGCATTTTCACCGAGCTCTGCTGAACCCATTT
Source organism: Solea solea (assembly GCF_958295425.1). NCBI lineage: Eukaryota > Metazoa > Chordata > Actinopteri > Pleuronectiformes > Soleidae > Solea > Solea solea. The sequence goes on along the minus strand of NC_081148.1, from coordinate 25,920,301 downwards.
ACTTCTCCTGATTAAACCAGACAATCTGAGGGCATTGTTCTCTCCAGACTGCTGTTTTTCATGTCTTCATTCAAGTTTTGGGCCTGAATTCACCACAAACGATGGGGGAAGAATGGGTTTTTGTGTGTGGAGACGGCCTCGTCGTCCGGCGCGGGCTGGAGCTGCAATTTAGCCTCAAATTGGATCATTAGTCTGGCTTGTTTTTATCAGGAAGCAGAGTGAGAAACCTCATCCTGGTCCAAATTGGGTTCATGTTTGTTATCCAGGCTCCAGGCTCCAGGCCTTCAAGGTTTCCTCTGTCTGAAAAGCCCACACTCACCGAGCTGCAGGACAGGACAGTATCACTCCAGAAGTTGATAATAAGTCTTTAAAGAGAGTCAAGAGTCTAGTCGACTTAAGTGGAGCAAACATCTGCTTTTCTAATTGATGGCTATTAGGATCTGTACCTGTGTGTGTGTGTGTGTGTGTGTGTGTGTGTGTGTGTGCGTGTGTGCGTGTGTGCGTGCGTGCGTGTGTGTGTGTGCGTGCGTGTGTGTGTGTGTGCCCACGCTTCCTGCATAGTAATAGGCATTTCTAATGAATAACAGGCCGTGGAGGAGGTTCTGCACAGTAGGAGCCTCATCTTGAACTTGAAGGAGCCGGTCAGTCAGTCAGAAAAAAAACCAGTCATGAGTTTAAAACGCGATGTTTTAAACTCATGCACAATTACTGGTCCGGAGGGTTTGGATTCAGATAAATCAGATTAAAGTGTCAGATGTCTTTAGAATATGTGAATATGCCATTTTTGTTCCACTGTAAGACGGACGTCACTTCTCTCAGAGATTTTAGCTCACGGGGACACAGGAGCTGCTGGTCCTCTGCTGCCTCGTGTGGTCACTTTGTGTCACTGAGGTCAATCTGAATGAAGTGTTTTAAAAGCCAAAGTGACAAAATAAGACGTTTGAACTTAGTGATGGAGGCAGCCGTGGATCAACAACTCCTGTGTGTGAGATGTTAAAATCACTGGTTTTCTCTCTGGACTTTGGTGTGGGAGAGTGAGTGAGTGTGTGTGTGTGTGTGTGTGTGTGGGGGGGGGGGAGAGTGAGTGGTTTACAAACGTCAGTGTCCTGTTGTCTAACAAGGAGATAAAGACGTGAACATGTCGTAGACTTAAACTCTTTAAACTCCATGACTTGGTATGAGGAGCGTCATGATGGAGTCAGATGGATGGACTCGGCGTCAGCTCCTCAGTTAAAGTCTTGGCTCTTGGTTCACTTTGTGTGTCCATGTCCGTCTGACGTGTGAATTCTTCTCGTTTTGCTCAGTGAATGATGTTTTTCAGGAGTGAGACACTCAGTTCTTGTTCAGCCTCCGTCGTCCTCGTGATCTTTGGTGATCTGGTCAAACGTTCGCCTGTTAGTCCATTAGTTATATTTGCACACGCAGCAATTAGTGATAGTGAATCTGACCTTTGAACCCTGATTACACACGAGCAGTGAACACACACAGGAGCAGTGGACGTCCCAGGATTGAACCAGCGACCTTCCGGTTACAAGCCCAAACCCTTTCCTCTTGTTCCCCGACAGTTGGTCTTCACGTCTTATGAAAGCAGACGCTGAGGAGAGCAGTGGTTAGAAACTGTGCGTCTGTGGTTGTAAACGCTGCCACTTCCTGCCAAGATGGAAAGAACCTTTGCTTTACAGAAGCGGCCATCTTGTGCCACAGAGGCCGACGAGCGCAGCTCTTAAAATGATGAATTGTTGCGTTAGTGAAGCACAGAGGCAGCGTTTAGACGTCTCGTCTTTCACTAACTTGCCTCGGGGCAGATTGTTACGTCAGACACGCTGAGTGTTTTTCTGCTTCTCTTCAGGGACAACCAGGAACCCGAGGCTTCCCAGGCTTTCCCGTAAGTCTGACGGCTTTTTTCCTTCTTCTCCACAGTAAACTCTGATCTCCACATGCACTCAAAACATCTCCCTCTCTTCTTTCATCACAGGGTCCCATCGGCTTGGATGGCAAACCTGTGAGTTTGCTGCCAAATAAGTGAATCAGTGAATAACACACACACACACACACACACACACATCATGAGCAGTCATTGAGCTCAGAGTGATGATGGTTTTTACTACAATTAAATCTCTGTTAGTGTCATTCTGGTTAAGGTATGGTGGGGCGGGGCGGGGCGGGGGGGCGGGGCTGAATGTGAAATGTCCGAGTCCTTTTCAAATAAATGAACTTAATGAATGAATCACGACAGTTTTTCAGATACTGTATCTGTTGTTGTTGTTTGTACAGGGACAGAACGGACCGAAGGGAGACATGGTGAGCATTTCTTTATTCATCTGCAGCCACTTTAGCCACTTATTAAAAGATTTGCCTTAAATGATGTCTATGATGTCTAAACATGACGTTTGATGCTTTGTCTGTTAGAAACGTGACATTCGTGTCACGACGTAAACTCTTTGCTCTCTCACACCAAATCCCATAGAGAAAATCAGCGATTTTACATCACAGTGCACATGAGCTGTTGATCCACTGCTGCCTCCGTCAGTGACTTCAAACGTGTTATTTTGCGACTTTGGCGTTTAAATGACTGTGTTTAATTTGTCCTCAGTGACAAAAACTAAGAGGAAAAGTCAGCAGTGGACCAGCAGCTCCTGTGTCCACGTGAGCTAAAACTGCTGTTGGTGTGTGAGAGTCAGTGTTTCCTGTTGGTAAATTAAAGGAGATAAACATATTCTTCAGATACTAGAGACTTCATTAGGTTTAGATTTGATGACGAGCGAGTTATTATCTGGAAATCCTTGTTTAAATGAAATGGACGCTCACTGCTGCTGTGTTTCAGGGTCACCGTGGTCTGAAAGGACAGCCAGTAAGTCTCTGGGTCTGACACCATCCAATATTAGCCCACGTTATTTTGGGGGCTAAACATTTAACCACTAACATGTTTTTCATTTCTAGGGTGAACCCGGACTCAAAGGAGAGAAGGTGAGACGTTGTTTTTGGTTGAAGTGAGATGTGTGCAGCAGATCTGCGTTGAGTCTGAACATGTGTTTGTTTTGTGTTCGTCTGCAGGGCGTGTGTGGAGACTACACCCACCGGGTAAGAATGCATCTCACTGCACTTGATAAAGTGCTAAATCTCTATTCTTATTATGGTGTAATCTAAGTGTTCTACAGCGGTAAATGTTGCTTTTGTCGGGCGGTCTCGCAGAGATGTGATGTCTGGGTTAACACGGTGCACAAGCTGGAGCTGTGTGTGCGTGATGAGTTTGTTTCTCTTTCTCAGACGCACTGTGAGGCCTGCAGCCGTTCATACGGGAGGTCCAGGGTTTCCCAGTGTGTGTGTGTGTGTGTGTGTGTGTGGTGTTGGATTTTCATGATAAAGTCAAAAGTTGTTTTTTTCTGGTGTCATTTTAAATTACAGTGTCAGTGACAGTCAGTGTTTTCTTTCTCAGAGAACAACAGGGAAAAAGTGATAAAAAAAACTTAACAAGCTGTCATTAACACTTAAGATACCTCATATCAGGGGTTCTCAATGACTGGGTCGGGGACCCACAGATGGGACGCGGGAGATTGTTTTCGGGTCCCCAAACAATTTTAGCAGATTTTTTATATACGGCATGTTTTAAATAACATGTTTAAAATGAAGTTTCTTCAACTGATTTATTTAAAAGTGCTGAAAATGAGTTTTGTTGTGATTTATATTCACACTAGCTTCTTTTAGACGTCTTTAAAAAGTGTGTCCACATATATTGCATATATATTTACATATATGAGTATATTTAATATTGATTTTTGCTTTTAAGATGCACAATTTAATATATTGCTTCAAACTCATTAAAATGGCTCTTAAATTACACTAAAATCACTTCTTACAATTCACTTAATGACTATATACAAGATTCCTAGACGCAAACTTAAGTCCATATTTAATTTATTAATGAATTATTTAACATATACTTTTGCTTTTAAGGCGCATCATGTTTCTATTTCACACCTGTAAATGTTTTTTTATACATAAATAAATTGGCGATTAAAACCAATAAACACTCACTAATATTTTTTATACTTTTATTATATTTGCATTTGCATTATTAACATGTTTTATGTACTTTATCAGAATAGATGTTTATTGTTCATATTAAAGTTTTTAAAACTCTTTAATATATCTTTACACAAATATGGACTTATTTGTGTTTATAAGCATCAAATAAGGTGTTTTTTCACTGTTAATAACAGTTTATTACATATTAATTGAACCATTTTCTTTATTTTAGTGTAAATTGTTATATTTTGTCATGAAGAGAAAACAAACGTGCGTCTCCACTTTAATCCTCCTCACTGAAGTGTGTGTATGTGTGTGTGGCTGGATTATTATGGTGTTTGGTCAGCACTGACTCAGATTACCACTTCCCTGGTGTTGTAGGACTTGTTTGTGCAGGAGCTTCCTCTGAAAACGCTGGCTGCGTTACGCTCCAGTCACTCTCTGATGTTAAAGGTTTGTGAGAGGGGAAATAAAAAAGGAACAAAAACTCCTGGAGCTGGAGTTTGTCACCAAGTCTGCCGCAAAGAGAGCCAGCGCCTCCACAGCCGAGGCTCTCCTCCACCTCTGCTCTCCACCTCGCAAATCATTCGAGAATAATTACAACAAACAACAGAAAAATCTGAGTAACTGAGAGTAAGAGTGAAGCCAATGTTAAAGTTAAATCTCTGAATTTACACATGTGACAACATGATTTATCACATTAAATCATATCAAACTCAAATAATTTGACGATTCAAGTATAAATTTGCATTTTCCTGCGATTTCTTTTGAAAACAATTGAAAAGTTTAATCACATTACAATAACTTAAATTTACAGTCAACTTCAAAAGTTGAAAATCCCATCTATTTGTTTTATTATGACTTTTTATGACGTCATCATAAAATGCAAAAAGTTGAGAACAAATAATTGCAATTTAATAAATGATTGTGATTATTATTTTTCAAAAATCTGGTTTAAACTAAAACTAAAAATGAAATCACTTGATCTTACATTATTTTTTTTTTTCAATGAATACGTGTTTTTTATTCATAAACAGAAATGGGCAGGGACTTTTAGGGTTTCGTAGGCGGAGCTTATAACCATAGCGAGCGGATTTGGTCCAAATGTAGCTTCTGTTGCTAAGAGATGAGGAATGATATTTAAAAAAAATAAGATTATAAAAAAAAAAAACTTAATGTAATTTTGGTAAGAAATAGTTTTTCAGTGAAAAACGCTAAATATTAAATCAGATGCCAGCTCCCACTAGTGGCACTTCAAAATAAAATGCACTGTAAAACTTAACCTAGCTTATATTATTAAAATGAGTAAAGTTTAAATAACTTTATTAAATTGAATTGTGGAGTAAGTTTAACAAGAAATATTTGCTTTACTTTTTTCGTTTACTCAAATATTTGAGTGAATACATTTTTTTATTCACTCAAAAGTTTTACAGTGTAGAAAACGCGTGTTTGTACTCACAACATACTACATTAGCTTAATTTCTGACAAACACAACAACAATTTTACAGTTAAAATGTTTAAATATGATATAAAAATCTGCTAAAAGTTTTCACAAATGTAAAATAAAAGAGAGTTTGTTTTAGTATTGGCCGCTCTTCTCTCTCTGTCTCATACATTTATATTTGGGTGTTTTTGTGGTGGATGGCTGAAACGGTGAGGAACAAAAGCAGCGCACACTTGCCCACTTTGACCACATTTATACCCGTACTTATATTTACTTATAAAATATAACGTATATATTTCCATTGAAACAAAATCCTACTTTACAAATAAAGTAATGGGGTAAAAACTAGTGTTTAAAAGTGTTAAAACACTAATGTAAAGACATGAACTATATTTGTTGGAGGTATTTTTACCGTTTAAAGACCGAAATCTAATGGAAATATGTACGTGAGGTTAAAAGTGGGCCAGTTTCCCGCCGCTGGTTTGTACTTGGTGTCCGCGGTGACCTCATCTGTGACTGTCCTCACCTGTCACCTGTCACCTGTGTCCTCTCTAAACGTGTCCATGTGATTATTATTTATGCTGCTCACCTCAACAGAAGCGGCGTATTGTTCAGCCGTGTGTCGGACAGTCGGCCACAGTAAGTCCATCGTGGATGTTGTCAAATGTTCGACCTTCACTGCCTCTGTTACTCTCTTTGTGGCAAGACATGGCGCCGACCTCTGCTCCGCTGCAAACCTAAGGGCCTGGTCTCACTGTCAACGGGGACAAACGGGGACAAACGGGGACAAACAGGGACAAACAGGGACAAACGGGAACGTTTAGAAAGTTTCAAAACACATTTCCTCCAGAGTCTGGGAGGTGACGTCTGTGTGGAGGGAAACTTTATTGTTGTTTGTGTGAAGTAAACAAACAGCTACGACCTCGTCCTGTGATACGAGTGTGAAGGGACCGTCTGTAAATTGCAACACTGACAAAGTCCGTTTTCAATATCTTACAGTGTCGTGTCTGTGTCGGGGAGACTTCCATTATTCTCTCCTGTAGATTGTACTACATCGTCTGTTTGGGGGGAATTTTTTTTTCATAATTTATCATAACATCATAACTTTTATTCAACTATCTGATATCAGCACAATACAATGTAGTTCCTATGAAAATTAGTAGACACTTCATTAATCTCCTGTAGATTATACTACAATACCTATTTGTGGGAAAAACTATATTTTTGGGGTATTTTTATTCTAAATATCAGCATAATACTGTGTAAGCCAATAAAAATCACTATAATATGCACATATCTCCTGTAGATTATACTACAACATGTATTTGGGGGGGAAAACATGCTTTTTGTTATGTTTTTGGGAATCTTTATTGAGAATTTTTTTGTTGGTGTTATCACCATAATACAGTGTAGTGTCTGTAAAGTAGATGTAGACTTCCCTAATATATATTTGCTGATATCATCAGCATAATACAATATAATGCCCATAATAATCACTGTAGACTCCTGTAGATTATATTACAGTCTATTTGGGAATAAAAAAAATAGTTGTAATATAATCTACGGGAGTCTACAGTAGTTTGTCTGTGTTGTGTTTGTAGGCGGTCCTGCTCGTCCACTTTACTTTGAAAGAAATTGTGTCACAACAACATAAAACATTAATTATAAATAATGACATGATTGTTTTCCCCACACTCGTCGCTGTAATTTTACAGACTTTTTATTTAAAAAACAGAGTGATTTATTTATTGCTCCTCCCCCTTTTCTGCTCCAGGCCCGTAGTTTGCTCTTCTGGTGCCTCTGTTTTTTTTTTTATTCTTCAACCTTTTATTTTCTCCCATTTTCTTGCTTTTTTCACTCTCATGTTCTATTTCTCTTTTTCCTCCACATCCCCCTCTTCCCTCCCTCCCTCCCTCCCATCATTCTCCTCCTCTGTTGTTTCCTCTATATTCTGTGGCCTCCTGGTGACCTTTGCCCTGTGACCTTTTGGCACCGGTGGTCACCTGTACTTTGTGACTCCTCCCCCTCCCCCCTCCGGCAGATGTTGCCCATCACCGTGCGAAACATGCCCTCAATAAGCCCTCTAATCTTAAAACGCCTCAAGGTACAATTCTCTCTGACCCCCATGCTCTACCTCCTCCTCTTCCTCCTCTTGCTCCTCCTCCTCTCTGTCCGGCCTGTTGATGCAAAACCGCCGCCATCATCCTCCGCCACAAATCTCCTCCTCCTCCTCTTCCTCTTCCTCCGCCATCAATGCTGAAATTAACCACCGTTTGGCTGCTGCTGCTTCTGAGTGTTCTGTCGTCTGTTTGGATTCAAACCAAACAAAAGTGACGTATTTAGCGATGTTCAGTGTCTCGGAATCACTGGATCGGGTATCTCACTCTCCCACACCAAAGTCCACAGAGAAAACCAGTGATTTTAACATCACTCACACACACACAGGAGTTGTTGATCCACTGCTGCCTCCATCACTAAGATCAAACGTCTTATTTTGTAAAATTAGGCTTTTAAAATCCTTTCAGATTAACTTCAGTGACACAACGTGACCACGCGAGGCAGCAGAGGACCAGCAGCTCCTGTGTCCCTGTGAGCTTAAAATCACTTTGGTGTGGGAGAGTGAGTGGTTTACAAACTTCACTTTCCTGTTGGAAAACTCTGTCTAATTCAACTTGAGTTGGACCTCAGAGAACAGGAAAGAGGCCTTGACGAATGTTGGCATCACGAAACCACGATTCATTTGTTTGGATTGGCCGGCGTTTGGCGTGAACGTGGCCCAGGACGACCACAGAGTGTGCGGTTGTGGCGCTGCATGACGGCACAAGACGTCTGCGATCGTGACAGTGATTGATTCATTTTTTTTTTCCCAAATACTGAAAAAAAAAGAATTTTCCAGTGTGACAAGTTGACGATGATCCTAAACTAATGGCAAAAATCACTCACGAGTTTTTAATCAAAGAAAAAGTGTGTTTTTTCTAACTTTAATTCAATTTATTTACGCTTTTAAGGCAGAAAGTTGCACCAAACATAGAGTTCATTGCTTACTGTGGTTATTTGAAAGAGATTTGAGGAACACATGAAAGATTATAACCCTGATGCCAAAAAGGAGGAAAATATCTTCTCCGCCTTAATTCTGTTGGTATAACCCAGTCAAACTGCCCTATTTTCATCATTAATTTGATCAGTTTTTTTCTTCCAATAAAATTGGTGTAAATAGTTTTGTTTTATCTTTAATCCTTCACCAAACAAATAATGAAAAGCATCATTTTTATGTTCTCAAATATGAATCTTTCATCGCGAATTAATTTAGTCAAAAAAACGTCAGCTTTTGCCAAGAAAATGTAATAAAAGAACAGAACAGAATGTTTTATTTTTCAAAAACGTTTTTTAGTGATGTTTAACCTCAGAGAACACATAAATCATAAATCCTGTCACATCATCAATCATGTGATTAAACACGCAGCTAATGCAGACGGATTTGTTCTCCATTATCTCAGAGTAGGAGTCTGGCAGCGCGTTTCAGCGCTCGCTAACAAAGTGATTTTCAAAGTAAAAACGTGGAGGTTCTTCTTTTAAACGGCACCATATGTGAAGATAAATCATGCGACGGCTATATCATTACGTTTTGAAACGCTGTGCCAGACTCGCTGTCCGGTCTGATAACACAGCGGAAACATAAAGAGAGACCTGCTGCAGACAGGAAATTGATCTCATGATTTACCAACAAGAGAAGGAGAGAAAGACGTGAAGCAGGAAACATCTTAAAGACAGGAACAGATGATTCAGGATGTGAGGCAGCCGCTGAGGTGTGTTTACTCTCCTCATATCCTGTTCTCACTGTAAATGTCCTTTATTTGATTTTGTTTAGTCTTGGTTCTTGGGTTTGAGATGATTCCCAGGGCTCAGGCTGTCAGTGACAGAAGATCTCCAGAAGATCAGCTGACGCTGGTGAAGAAGAAGCAGGAGATCGTATCAAAGTCAGAATCACTCCCACTTCCTTTCAAATATAAACAATAATAACTTTATCTCTGCTCCTAATACGACTTTTACCCTTTTGAGAATTTAAAAAAATATACTAAACTACTGCGAGTAGCTTTAACAAGAAGGTGACGTGATCTTCAAGAACCCACTGAGTCAAGATCAACACTATCTGTCTGGTCTTTGTCTTGACTAGGTCTCATTCTGTCTTGGTCTTGACTTGGTCCTATCCTGTCTTGGTCCTGGTCTTGACCCTGTCTCTTCCTGCCTTAGTCTCAGTGTTAACTTGGTCTGGAGTCTGGTTTGGGTCTTGTCTGCATGGTCCAGACTACAACGCTACAACAAGAACTTGGAAAAACACAAAACTTAAAATAATGATCTTCTCTGCTCCGTAAACACCTGCCATTTTAAATATCTTCTCCTCACAACTGAAAACCCCAAACAACACAAAGTTGCCGCTGTCTCCTGAAAGCGATTGTGTCGTCGAAGTCCTCAGTCGTGACTTGAAGGCGAAGCTAACACTTAATATCCGTTAAGTTTCAGTTTTCTCGCGTCTTAAGTCTGGTCACAGAAATCCCTGCTGACTTTCCTCGTGAGTAGAACTTGTCGTACGACATGTTCTCGTGTGTTTAAAATGGAATGTTTGTGCTGAAGCTTTGAAAACCACTCGGCTTTGCTCCCCAGCTAACCTTCACGTCTGCACCCTCCGCCATCGCTGCATTATGTTTGCAGTGCCGCGTGCCGTGATTGTGTTGTTTGCATGTCCAGTGTGAGACGAGGCTCTGTCCGGCACGGCAGGTCGTAACTCTTGGTCTTTCAGCAGGGCGAGCCTGGAGCGCAGGGACCGCCGGGACCTCCAGGACCCCCCGGACCACCGGGGAACGCAGGCTTCAACGGCTCACAGGTGAGTCCAATTTCGGTTACAATCCTACCTGACACGCAGAGCAAATCAGAATCACCTCATCCATGGGCATGAGCTTTGGGTAACAACCAAAAGACCGAGATCGTGGATACAGGCGGCCGGAATGAGCTTTCTCCGCTGGACTCAGCCTTAGCGATGGGGTAGAACCACTGCTCCTCTCGATGTGGAGGCATCTGGTTAGAATGCCTCCTGGATGCCTGCTTCAGGCATGTCTTTCTGGGAAGAGACTCCAGGGCCGACCCAGGACATGCTGGAGGGTTGCCTGGGAACGCCTTGGAACCCTTCCAGAGGAGCTGGTAGGAGTGGCTAGGGAGAGAGAGCTGTCTGGGCTTCCTTGCTAAGGCTAGGTTTGGTCAGTTTTGTAGATTCTGTGTGAAGATATTGTCGTTTCTTTGATACAGGGTAAACCTGGTGAGCCAGGAAAACCAGGAAAAGACCCGAGGGTAAGTTCCTCAACAAAGTCTCCACAAGCTCATGTTTCTGCAAACCACAGATCTATGAGCTCAGGTCTCTGAATCAAAATGTTTGGGCACTTTAGTTCTGATTGACCTTCATAAGATGATCACGAATGGGTTTATGGGTAATCTACCTTGTTCTGATATGGTTTGTTAATGCAGCCATGTCGGGAGCTGCTGTTAATAAATGGTTTTACTAAGTTGTAGTGACTGTGGTGGTGATGGTACATGCCAACTTTAGGAGTTTAGAGATATCACGTTTGAATTTAATGAAACTTCATAGTCAAACAGTTTATTTCTGTACAGAATATACAAATATATCATTTTCTGTGGTTTGCAGAAATTTGAAATGACATTGTTTTTTTTTGTCTCCCAGAAAAACATTTGTTTGTTCCAGAACTTTCTCATTAGTGAACGTTTGTTTCCTGACATTTACCTTATTTTTCTTTTTTTTTAAATGTCTTTGTTGTTTCCACAGCTTTTACCAGGACTGAAGGTAAATACATGTTCTCTTCCTGTCCAAACAGTAAAACTAATGTTTTGAATGAACACGACTCTCATTAGCCTGACTGTGGCCTTTTATAACGATGCCAGATTCATCACACACACACACACACACACACACACACACACACACACACACACACACAGGCCACAAGAAACACATGATGAGGTCACAATGTTTTGTTTGTCATGGTGTGTGAGCAGCTGTGTTTCCTCAGTGAAAACATGGCCGCCACTAAACAAAGAACCCATCCAATTAAATCTATAGATTATACATATGCAATATCCTTCATTCTACAACAGGGACACAGGAGCTGCTGGTCCTCTGCTGCCTCGTGTGGTCACTTTGTGTCACTGAAGTCAATCCGAATGAAGTTTTTCAAAAGCTGAAGTGACAAAATAAGACATTTAAACTTAGTGATGTAAAAATCTTTGGTGTGGGAGAGTGAGTGTTTGACAAACTTCAGTTTCCTGTTGGAAAAGTCTGTCTCTCACTCAGACTAAATAAAAACAAAGACGTCATAGACATAAGTTGATGTAGATTTGATCAGGTTATTGTTGGTGTCCCCTCCGCCGGCTGCCGTGTTTTCACTGAGATCGTTCCAGAGAGTCTCACCCTGGTTCTCAGCACAGGCTGTGAGCAGGAACAGGTAACTGTCCCACTGTCCCACTGTCCCACTGTCCCACTGTCCACAGACAACAGTCACAAATCAGGTCTGAGCTCATGTGATTCTCTTTCTGTCAGTGTAAATCTGCGTCTGTGACACGGGCTGCATATGCACTTTACTTTACTGTGTGTTCACTCTGTGCTCGCTCTCCCTCTCTCTCCCTCTCTCTCTCTCTCTCTCTCTCTCTCTCTCTCTCTCTCTGCAGGGCGAGCCTGGTGTTCCAGGGCAGAAGGTGAGCTCCCGTCTGTATTTCACCTTTGATGAATGATATACATTAGTTCAGACTTGGATAGATTGGGAAGCAAATATTTATAATCCAGTCGAAAATCTATTGTACACATTGTCCACTGAGATATTTATGGCTTTTTCCCTGTGAACAGAAAAGCAATAAGCGTCTCCTTTCCCCGGGTAATGGTGGACCTGTGTGTATATCATGTGCTTTCATGTATCTGTGGGGGTTTCATGCAGAAACAGAAGGAAGTCACGGGTTAGCATTTCTGGTTGCTTTTGTTTGACAGAAATACAAACATTAAAGCTGAGGGTTTTTGCCACAAAGCACCAGGAACTTCAGAGACCAGTGAACTGTCCTGGAAACAAGGTCATTTGTATTTTACACAGTAAATCTGCAGTAAAAGCAGCAAACTGACCTTGTTTATGAAGTTTTAATCGTGTGGTTTTTAGTTTCTCAATATCCTCATGTTTACTGCATCTTAAATGACCTTTTACCAGTGTAAACATAACACATTCAAATATGCATTAAATATATACTAAGACTGATAAAACCCAAGCAACAGATATTGGTGTGTCACTGTTCTCCTGCATTATCAAACTTGGCACGTAAATCAACTCTGTCGAGTCAGTGTTTTTGTGTATTTCATTTGTGTTTAATGCTCATTATTTTTCAGATGTTTACATCAACATATAAACACAGATATAAAAATAATGACGTCATAATATTAATAACAATGACAAAAACTGTTTTATCCAAACTTTACCATGCTAAATGATTTATGCTAAACACACTCTGGTGTCCTTATGACGTCACCTGTGAAGTTATGAGACGGACAAACAGACACCGTTACACAACAAAACAAAAGTTCTCTCTATGTTTTCTTATTTTGACATATATAAATAATAAAGTAATATTCTCTCTTGCATTTCTTATCCAAACTGAATTGTGTCAGTTGGACAGTTATAGGATTAACAGATGGTTCCATGCGTTGATGTGAATCTTTGGTGTGTCTTTGTTTCTGCGCAGGGCGGTCGAGGAGACGTCGGTCCACCAGGTCCTGAAGGACCACAGGTAATTCACTTTCTAACTTGAACTGAGTTTTCTGACTTATTTTGCACAAGAATATACAACAGACACAAAAATGAAATAAATACAGAGTAGAGAGAGTCAGTGATTTTACTTCTCCAGAGAAGACGATTAAAAAAAATCTGAATAAAGACAACGATGGTACGTACGATGGTACGGCTCACAGGAGTGAGACGAACCAGAACAATATCTGTGGCTCGTTCTCTCAACTGTCCATGAAATGTCAGAAAATGTTCGATCGCTGTTTCCTGAACCTCAAATGATTTATCCACAAACCAAAATATATCATGTTTACTGCTTTCTTTCTTACATGGGGCAAACAATAACAATTAGAATAGATTTTCAGAATATTTGTCGAAAAAGGAATCATTTCACGATGTTAACGTTGCGTCCTTCTTATAAAATAATGTTTTTAGTGTTAAATGTATATTTGCTATAGTTGAACATTTGTAACGTCACATAAACTCCGAGTCTCTGACCTCACAGAGTAACATCTGCTGCTATGTTTATGGTTTTGGTCTTTAATCAGTGGAAAGTGTTTACGGGATTATTACACAATATTCTCAGAGATGGACGCGGCTTGTACACACACACACACACACACACACACACACACAGTGTGCGATGACAGCCCGATCTAACCTTGTCTTCAGAGGTCAAAGTGAGCTTTGTCCGCTACGATCTCCACGTGCTTGTCCTTCTCTGTGATTCCATGGCTTAACGGACTTCCTCTACAGAACACGCACGCACACGCACACGCACACACACACACACACACACACACACACACACGCATTAATCCAGGACATTATGCGTCTTCATTAGAGAGCAGAGAGTTTATAGACGTCGTCGTTTGTTGCTTTGGAGGTTTAGTAGAACAGTGAAGAAGAACGTGGAGTCTGTGACTTTTGTCTTTTGTCCGTACTTTGAGTTCCGAACATGCAGCAATACCAGCAGAGATCGTGGGGGGCAGTATAGAGTCAATTGTCCAATCAGTCAGGAAAACAACAATGAAGAAGAAGAAGAAAAGTCTAAACAGGCTTTAAAACTGACAGAAAGCTTCTGTGAGATGGTGTGAGATGGCGTCCGTAATATGCTACGACTTGCATTCAACCACCACCAACACTGAAGAGGACTGAGCACAGGTTATGAGGTTTTTACAATCCTGCTGTTGAAAAATGCTTTTATAAAAAATCATATACAAGGAAATGATCCAAGGCAAAAGTTTTCACCCACAGTTGGAGATGGTTGTTAGTACCGAACTCTTTCTTCTCTCAACTTCGACCTGTTCAATTCAGTTCTGTTTGTACAGCTCCAAATACCAACACACATTATCTCAAGGCTCTGTACATACACAGCATTGTAGAGAGCAGAGAAACAACTGCACTTCACACAATGAGCAAACACTAGGTGTGAGTGGAGAGGAAGAACCAGACTCAAAGATGTGCATCATCTGCCAAGACGGGTTGTGGTGAAAGGAAAAAATGGGGGACAGAGGAGAGGACAAGAGGGACGTGAGGTCGAGACCAGGAGCAGAAATTCAACAATTATATCAAGTTTGAAGTTTAGACAAGATCAGGATATTCTCACAGGAAGAAGTTGACAGTGTAGCTACAGTTGTTTTCTCCCGTTCAGACTTCAGTTCAGGTCTCAAAGCAACTCATTTCATCTACAGTGTCATAATAATAATAATAATAATAATAATAATAATAATGTGCACATTTCTGTTGTGATTGATCTTAAACCTTCAATCTCCACCTTCAACTTCAAACGGAGCTGAAATAATTCAGTAAATCTGAAGGTTCCTGAACTGATTTAATCCTTAAATCCTCTCCACTGCTGCAGAACCACAGTTTCCACAGTGTGACTCTCAGAGGAAGTCATTGTGTCTGACGTCAGGTATAAAACCAGTAAAGGTCACAGTGAAAACATCGTGTCCCTTTTAAAGTTTATACCTCAGCTTCTCTCCTTGTTGCTGGAAGCTTCTGTGCAGATTATTGCCTCGTAAACGTCGGCTCTTCTTCCCTCTCACTTTGTTTGAAATCAGACCAGAATCGTGTTTCCGTTTTCTGCCACAAGCTTTTCTTTTACGAGCTCACCACGCTGCAGAGCTGAAGGTCACACAGAGGATGGGAAACAGCCGAGGCCTTCAGGTAGATGTTCTGAAATACAAGAACAACAGGACCTGAGGTCATTTCAAGAAACAAGAAACTAAACAAAAATCAGGATAAAGATCATGAAATCTCTTTTTAGCTTTTATTTTCTTATTTTGGGAAACTTTTCATAAACCAAATGATAGTTTTTTTCCTCACACACTGTGTTTGCTTTGCTTCACAGGGCGTTAAAGGAGACCAAGGCATTGAGGTAAGACTTCATGTTTTCATTGATGTCTTTGCTGTTGTCTCCAGTTCCTGACGCTTCCATGAACCATCGACTGTTTTCACACACACACACACACACACACACACACACACACACACACACACACACACACACACACACCAGCAACCATAGAACCATGAGTCTGAAGATGACGACAGAATCAGGATCTGAATCTAAAACAGTCCTTAAAACTGTGCATATATTAAAATGATGACTCCCTGTGAGTTAAAGAGACAGTTCAGATGTGTGAAAGTGTGAATGGATGAGTTACTAAATCTGATCTTTATCGCAGTTTGACAGCGTCTGTGTCACTTTGTAAACCGCTCACTCTCCCACACCAAACTCCATAGAGAAAATCACTGATTTAAGCTCACAGGAGCACAGTAGCTGCTGGTCTTGTGCTGCCTTGTGTGGTCACGTTGTGTCACTTGGGTAAATGCGAGCAAAGGATTTTAAAGCCAGAACTTACAAAATAACACATTTGGACTTAGTGACAGAGGCAGCAGTGGATCAACAACTCCTGTGTGCTGTGATGTTAGATCCAGGATTTTCTCTATGGGCTTTGGTGCGAGGGAAAGCACGCGTTACAAAATGGCCCGTCTAACTGTGAGATAAATATTTTTGAAGTTATCTTCAGAGAGGTAACTCTTTTGTTTTGACCATGTTCCACGCTGGCTCTCGCTGCAGGGGGCGCTCACGGCACAGTCAGTGTCCGTACAATCATACCACCACACTTCAAAAGACCTGAGCTGTCCCTTTAATTAGTAACTGAGAAAATGGATGAGGAATCACCTCGTTGCTGGCCACTGTTTAATTTGTTTCCAAGGCAACGGTGCTGCTTTGATGCCGCCTCCTCCTCCTCCTCCTCCTCCTCCTCCTCCTGTCAGCTCCATGTCAGGAAGGAAAAAACTCCTTTTTCCCCTCGAGCTTTTCCTCATCTCTCAGTCTTTTTTTTCTCTTCCTCCCTGTTTGAAAGAAAGAAAGAAAGAGTGCGTCTGCTTTTAATGTCCGCTGATTTTCTCTGAGCTGCTTTTCTCATTCACTCTGTAGGGAGTTGAAGGAAAGAGGGGTTTCCCTGGAGACAGGGGAGAGAAGGTAGAGTGACAGGCGTGTGTGTGTGTGTGTGTGTGTGTGTGTGTGTGTGTGTGTGTGTGTGTGTGTGTGTCTCTGCTCTGTCTGAGTGAGACTTAGTTTGTGAACGCAAACGATGTCATGAATTTCGATTCATGAGTACATGACGTTACACTGTCACAATAACCTCATAAATAAGTCTTTTTTTTGTGCTCAGTTTGTTGTGCTGTGTTGGCTTTGCTTAGCAATATCTGTTTTTGTTGTTGTGTGTGTGTGTGTGTTGTGTTGTTAGGGTTTAGTACGTGGCCTTCTTGGTTCCGTCCTTAAAGGGATAAGATGAAGTTTCCAGCGAGGACGCGGTGAAAATAGATTTTAGCCACTTGACAAAAGGCTCACAGAATAAAATTCTAATCTATGATATCTTAAAAACATTTAAGCCATTTAAGCTCACAGGGTCACAGGAGTTTTTAAACCACTGCTGCCTTCGTTAGTAAGTTCATATGTTATTTTGTGACATCGGTGTTTGACAGCCTTCGTTTGGCTTCACCTCATTGACACAAACTGACCACACGAGGCAGCAGTAGACCAGCCGCTCCTGTGTTTTTGTGAGCTTCAAGCGCTGATTTTCTGGATGGACTTTGGTGCAGGAGAGTGAGTGGTGTACAAATGAAAGTTTCCAGTCAGAAAAGGCAACACAATTTCTTCGAATAGAGCTGGTGTAGAGGTGTTATTAGATGAGTCTTAAATGAGTGGTTTAAATCCGTTTTCCCTGGCGTTCTTCAGTTAGTGACCCTGGTCCACCTCTGAACTCTGTCTGTGGTGCACTCCAGCACCTCAGGAAAACCCGGGTGACCTACACCTACAGCAGCTCCTCTCAGTCTTGGTAGCATGGCAGTAGCCGTCACAGGCCAAATGTGTGTTTTCTCCATTAAGCCTCACAGATGGAGGGAAGAGGAAAAGCAGGGGGAAAGAAAGAAAAAAAGCTTCAAGGAAAGCACATACTTGTTGGTAGCCACAGGAAATAGCGATCTGGAAACGGCCTTTATTGTTTAATAATAAAGAGAGAGTGCTTTTGCAGACAGCATCCTCATTGTGAGGGTATGGTTTTTGAGGTATGGAGCTGTGGCTTCGTCCGACCCGCGGGAAATCTCGTCTATATTTAATCCAGCGGAGCTGCTGTAAGGAACCAGAGTGGGCCAGGAATTCAATTTTTGTGGCGTAAAACCACGACTGTTGAAATCTGCACAACACAAACCACAAATGATGACATTCTCTAGATTTAAGCTCCTCGCTTTCCAGAAAACTCAGCGGGAACAGCGCTGGCCCGATGTCTGGCCATTAACGACGCAGACAAAGCTTGTTGCATTTTTGACAAACTACCCCAAAAAATACAGAAGTCTGCAGATGGGAGAGATTTGGAATAGTGATAATGATGATGGAGGAAAACTCAGTGGTTAGAAAATGTTCAGAAGACAAACTTGGCGCCCTCTGGAGGTTTATTCGGTCACAATAAGAACTCTGGTGTCTTAAATCACTCTGAGAATCCTTAGAGTGAATTTAACAAGTGAAATGATCTTGTTAAAGCAACTAAAATTTGTAAAAGTAAAAACAAAAATAACAAAAGAATGCGCATAAACAACAATGAAATACAGAAAATATTATAAACATATGTGATATACAATTTCGTATAGAGAAGAACATGAAAAAACACCATCTAAAACTTTAAGGCAGTATTTAAAACGGTACCCAAACATTAGAAAAACCACAATTATAATCTCATGTCTTTCTGTTTTACATTGTAGTTGCGATATGAAAATGATCATCATTCAACTTTATTGTGGAGAATTCGATCGTTGTAGCCTGATTTGTTTAATTGTGAAGGATTGTGTATCGTCTGCATAGAGGCGAACGCGTCCCCAAGAAAACATTCGACTAGAGCAGCTAGTTTATCGTACATGCACGAAAATCAGTACACACGTGGAGAAGGTCGGGATGAAGAAAACATTACGTTATGACCATTATCCAAATCCAACAGGAAGGCTGCCATCTTGGATTGAACATTCCCTTATTTTGGCGATTTTGTTGATTTTGCACCAGTGGTATTTGAACGAACTTGTCCTAGAGTTTTAGTTTGTTTATTTTTGTTACATGGATTATTTCTCATTTTTGATCTGTTGAAATATGAACTGGAATAAATAACTTCATTCATTCATTAGATTAGTAAAAAAACAGTGACGAGACACAGATTTTTACAGTTGAAGATAATGACAAACGCTCGACACATTTAAAAGTATCTCGGTACAAATCCGGGGCTTGAACCCTCCGTGTTCTTCTCCTGCTCTTTTGAAGTGGACATACATGGTCAGCGGGGGCCTCAGCGCAGAGATTAGCATATCGATAAATCTGGACATGACATGCCAGTGTGACACATCCACGAGGACGTGCGTCCGCTGTGTGTCCCAGAGACGAGAGAGAGGACAGTTAAAAATGGAAACACGGTGGATGAAGTGCGAACATCTGAGGCCACTGGGGGGGACGGGGGGGACATGACATCAAAGTGAGGCGCTGTTTCCTGTTTGGGGCAGTTAGTTGGTTGGTTGTTGGGGTGGGGGGGGGTCTCACCTCTCTGTGGGCGTGGCCACAGATCATGGAGGTCCTGACCGTCATTTCTATCTTTGATATCTGACTGCTAAACGATGGTGAAAAGGAACTGTCACACTTCTCTGAATCACACATGCTGCACACAGGAAATGGCTCCAGGGAGGTACCATTATAGCTGTGATAGCAGGGGTGTTTCAAGGGAATTTTTTGGGCCAATTATTTAATTTTTAAATAATTAAAAATAAATAATACATTTTGACATCTATGGATGTAAAATATAGAAAGATATTGACTATTAAGATTATAAAAAATACAATATATACATTAAGTAACTAGAATATATACTGTATACTGTTTGGGCTTAATATTTTCAGGGTTAAGACTTGAGTCATATAACATTAGTCATAATATTAAATATGAATGTGTATATTTTATAGCATTTAATAAAGAAATATTATTAATTTAATAAACTTTGGTGAATGTTTTGTAAGACAATATCACAGATATTTATCACTTATTTGTTCCAGTTCAAGATTCAAATTTTATTCAGTTTCCTTCCAACACACAGATATAATTGTTCCTATTAACATATATATATATATATATATATATATATATATATATATATATATATATACATATATATATATATACATATATATATATATGTATACTTTTAAAGTTATGTGAATCACTGATTTATGATAAGGTATTTTTGATCTTGGTTTTGAAAACATTTTTAACTTGAGTTATTGTGGTTTAATAGAATATTGAGAGGAGCTTTGATAGGACGAGGGAGAACTTTGAAGTGTAATAAAGAACTTCAGACTGTGGGGGGCAGTGTTACACCTCTCTGTGTACAGTCAGTCAGAAATTATTATTATTAGAAGACAAAATAAAAAAAACAATTTTCCAGTTACAATTTGGTTAATTGTGTTCCAAACAAACTTCCACAGTGAAACTCCCACTTTATCCTGATATTACAGCCTCTATAACAGTGTTGTCCTGCCATCTAGTGGCCAATACTGTATACTGTGGACTGAGAAAAGTCTTTATTATCATTGTTATTCCTGTTATTCTCAGTTTAAAACCATGGAAAAGTTATATATATATTAAAGGTGTGACACACACCCATGAGTTTACACCTCATCAATGGGGACAATCATGGAATGTGGGGAGAATTTTTTTCTTCTCTACATCTCAGGTGACATTGTTAATCTTTATTATCATTGTTAATCTGGTTATTCTCAGTTTAAAACCATGGAAAAGTTATGTTTTAAAGGTGTGACACCAATGTGAGTTTACACCTTTTCAGTGGGGACAATCATGGAATGTGGGGACACAAACTCATTCCAGTTTGTTTTCTTTTCTATTTTTAACAACCGTGTTTCAGACGCCTCATTGTTCTGCTGGAGTTTGACATTTGATGTTTATCAGTCGCACATTTCCATTTCACTTTTTTTTATATTATTTTTACACAGATTCTAAGACCTCGGTGTGGAGCAGGTCATCCTCTAATCACAGAGTTGACAGGTTGATCCTCGGCTAGATTTACAGTAAATTAAGATTTACAAGGTTAAGAATAGAATAAAGGGGCCACGCGGCGGTATAGTGGCCGGCACTGTCGCCTTACAGCAACAAAAGAATGTTGTGTGGGTTTAGAGCAAGGTTATAATAGTTTTTCATTTGTTTTGACTGTTTTTTATTTTAGTTTGTAGAGTGGGTTTGCTAAATGCTTAGATTTAGTTTAGTTTTTACTAGTTTTAGTTTTTTGTAATTTGGAGTATTTGCCAGGTGCAAGATCCAAAATACAAAAATACAACCTTTCAAGTACACTCCATATATATTCAGACACATTTGAGGAGAAAAGGCATCTCTCTCCATGGTTATTTTATATCAGTCTGTGTTTGTGTCAGTCTTCTTTTGCATCTCTTTATCGTTGTTCATTTGGCTTTACAAACAGAAATGTTGCTCTGTACAGAGGCTCAGGTATAGAACGTTGTCCTGGATCAGATCTGCTCAGGTATAGAACGTTGTCCTGGATCAGATCTGCTCAGGTATAGAACGTTGTCCTGGATCAGATCTGCTCAGGTATAGAACGTTGTCCTGGATCAGATCTGCTCAGGTATAGAACATTGTCCTGGATCAGATCTGCTCAGGTATAGAACGTTGTCCTGGATCAGATCTGCTCAGGTATAGAACATTGTCCTGGATCAGATCTGCTCAGGTATAGAACATTGTCCTGGATCAGATCTGCTCAGGTATAGAACGTTGTCCTGGATCAGATCTGCTCAGGTACAGAATGTTGTCCTGGATCAGATCTGCTCAGGTACAGAATGTTGTCCTGGATCAGATCTACTCAGGTACAGAATCCAGAGGTTCTGTGTGACCGCATGAACGTTTGTTGTTTAAATAAATGCATCTGCATGTGAGGGATGTTAAACTTGGAATATACACACATATATATATATATATACATATATATGTGTGTGTGTATGTATAATTAGCTTTAAATGAACGTCTGTTTACTTGTCAACTCCATTGTAGGGTGAACGAGGTTTCCCAGGAACTCCTGGGTTAAAGGTAAAGAAATGACTGTGTGTGTGTGTGTGTGTGTGTGTGTTATTATTCCATCAGTGGGTCATTATAAATGTCTTTCTTCTGCTGTGAAGGGTCAGGCAGGAATCCCTGGTACTCCTGGCATCCCTGGCAAGAGGGGCTACAGGGTAAAAACCTGGAATGGAATGTGCTGTGGAATGGACTGTCTGTGTTTCTCGTTGTTATTCCATGTCCACACTAACTGGATCATTTTTATCACATCACTGTTTTTGTGTTTTTGTTGATGTGACTGTCAGAGCTCTGACAATGGCTCGGCGTGTTTAGATTTAACCTTTTCTGTGCTTCCCTTGGTATTTTTGTTTGAGTGTCCCAGTCTGTTAAATAGATAATACAGCACCTGATAAAGGGATAGTTTAAGATTTTTAAGGTGAGGTTACTGCTGTGTGAACTCCCTGTGCGAGGTACTGTAGCGCGGACACGAGTCATGATCTCTAATGGATTCTGTCTTAAGACTTTGTTTGAGTCTTTATCTCACTGTTAAACAGCATTTTCAACAGGACACTGACTTTTTTAAGCCGCTTTACTCTCCAGCACCGAAATCCATTAAGAAAATCAACGTTTTTAGCTCCTGAGGACGCAGCAGCTGCTGGTCTACTGCTGCCTCGTGTGGTCAGTTTGTGTCACCAATGTGAATCCGGACTAAGGAGTCACAGAATAATACATTTTAACTTAGCGATGGAGGCAGCAGTGGATCAATAACTCCTGTGTGCGGTGATGTAAAATCACTGATTTTCTCTATGGACTTTGGTGTGGGAGAGTGGTTAATTGAAAATGCTCTAAACTAAAAGAGAAAGAAGAGTTAAAAATGGCTAAAATCAGTTCTTCCTTGTGTCCCTGATGGCAGCCATGTTTACCCTGAGAGTGAGCCTAACGACTCTTATCATCGTCATCATCACATTTTCTAACAACACCTGGATTTGCATTTGTTTGTTTTTGGGTCAAAGTTGAATGGATCGCTGGAAGAATCCTTTCTGTATGTTAATACTAAAATAATAAATGATACTCCGTCATTACAGTTAATACTTACACTGTTTACTGTGTTTGTGTGGCAGGGAGAGAAGGGCGAGCCGAGTTCTGCGGCCCAAGGTATCAAAGGAGAACCAGGTTCACGAGGACTGCCGGGACTAACTGGACTCAAGGTAAGGACTCAGTCCAGCTACTGGACTGGACTGGAAAAAAAAACAATATTGTATTTACAAAAATCAGGCTCAACATACAAAAGATTATCAAGAAATATTTAGTGTTAAGGTGAATGTTTCATTCTTAAAGGGAGAAAAGGGAGACCATGGAGTAAAGGTGAGTTAAGACTGGCTCCTTTAATAATAAATGACCAATGATTTCAGAAAATCTAAGTGTTATACCTCTGTCAACCTCTAGGGGGAGGGAGGTCCTGAAGGCTCAGCTGGGCCGAGAGTAAGTCATAGCTTCCACTTAGTGTGTGACAACATTTTTAAATGTAAATGTACAAAAAACTAATATTTTAATCACATTGTCATCGTACAGGGTCCACCAGGTCCGACCGGAGAGCCTGGAAAAGCTGAGATCCAGAATGAAAATGTATGTCGGAATTATTAATAAATTTCACGTTTTTTATATTTATATCAGAGGTTGCGCTAGACTTTTTCGTTGTCTGTCATTTTGACTGACAGGGTCATAAAAATTCTGTCATAATCTACTTTTACCGGTCACTTTAAATGATAATAATTACATATTCAATTGCATTGTTCATATTGCAGTGAAATATGAACAGTTCACCTGTGGCCTATATATATATATATATATATATATATATATATGTATATATGTGATAGAGATAAAGTATCTAATAAAAACATGTTCAAATCAAATAACATGTTCATTTTTTTCTCCACAGGATATTCGTAACATACCTTTAATGGTAAGCTCTTATCATATCAAGTGCCAACTACTTGAAAAAACCTTAAAAAAAATAATAATTGCTTGATCTCTTCTATTTAAAGGGTCCTCCTGGATTACCTGGACCTCCAGGGATCCCCGGTTCTTCTGGTATCAAGGTACAAATCTTTTGAGAATGGCAACGTTTCATGTTAGTTTGTTGTGGTTACAAGACGAGTCTAAAGACATCGTCGTTACTTTTAAACACTTAACATGTCCTTAAAAATGCTGGAGACCACAAATGATGCTGTTATCAACATCTGCTACTTGTGTTGTGTTTCCTCAGGGTGAAGTTGGTCTACCAGGTCCACCAGGACTGGACGGCGAGAAGGTGATTCTTCGTCGTTAGTGGCTAAATACTGTATGTTACGTGAATGTCAGTTATGATGATAAATCTGCGCTGAAGTCCAGATTTATCTCCACGAGATTGTCCGATGAGGTTATGATTCTTATTGGCTTTATATTATAAACCAGGGTTTTTAGAGCCCTGAACCACACATTTTGGAAAACAGCACCCTTGTGTTTGTCAATGTCGTCTTCTTCCAGTGTTTGTAGTATGTGATACAGCGCCACATACAGGCCTGTCGTATATATACTACAGTGTATGAAGACATTTCTTGAAATGATGTCATGTTTATGGGAAACTGAGAGAACAAAAAGAAGAATATTGTAGAGGAAAAGTTCTGTTTTCTCATGGATAAGACCTGAATTAGAACGTCACCCTGGACATTATCTGAAATGTCCCCTGGTTGTCCCCTCGTAAAACTTCTTCATAATGTTCCTGTGAGTTCATGTTGGGACGCAGCGGGAAAGGTGTTCTTGCCTGGGTCGTCCATCATTTCTTATCTTACCAAGACCATCTCCAGCAAACCAGGATTCTCCAGACGTCCAGATTTGAAAAGTGGTCTGAAAAGGGGATTTTGGAGTAATGATGAAAGCTCATTATTTTTAGATTGTGTATAAAAACATGTTTGTCTCAACACAAGCAGATTCCAGACAATCTTTGAAGAACTGGGTCTGGATGTTCTCCAGAGTTTGTCTTTCAAATAAGGTTGAAGGTACATTGGAAGGATTGTCTATGTGGACTTAAGGTTTTTCCTGAACACTTTTCACCTCTCATCCAAGAGGCTTCTTCACTTCTACCAACTCAAGACAGCAGAAACACTTCTGGAGAATCCAGGTGTTGTTGAGAGTATGGGTCTCATAGACACAGGATGAAGAAAACTCCCACATGATCCATAATTCTTAATTCTGAATGTCCAGAACCCCTGAAGTGGACATTCCCACTCTCACTGGCACCCCTGAAAGCAGCTTCACTCGCCTTGGTTTGCAACTTATTGAAGGTTAAATTTGACCTTGTGTGTTTTCAGGGACCCAGAGGGAAACCTGGAGAGCCTGGTCCTGGAGGCCCAGCTGGTCCTTTAGGTCCCAGAGGAGAGGACGGTGCCATGGGCTTCCCAGGACCCAAAGGAGACCTGGGTCCACCTGGATCACCTGTGAGTGACTCTGTTAACCGCATCAGGGGTTCCCTGAAACACAGTTTCCTGTTTAATTCTCTGTGGAGTGGATCAAATGTGCCAGTGTTATTTGTCGAGTGGGCAGCATTGCATCCCCGACCACAACATGTACCTGAACCTGTACCTGCACCATCACTCTGCTCATAGTTTAGATTTCTCTGTGTTTCACTCTCCACAAATCCTTGTTTGTCTTTTAAACTTTGATTTGTAACTCAAACAAAATCACCTCATCACTCCCTGAATTGAAATGCTCGGCCTTTTATCGTGACGTCTATCTCCCCTTCCTTGTTCTGTAGGGTCTAGATGGCCCTACGGGTGAAAAGGGGGCCACAGGAGCCCCGGGCCCTATTGGATTACCTGGCTCAATGGTATGCAATGGTGCCCCTTCAAACTGCATCTCTGTGGATGCAGTGTGTGGAGGGAGAGCAGAATACATCTTGTATTTAGCCACACTTCTGTGTGGGAAAATGTTGTTCGTCATTTGTCAGACATGTGTGACCTTTGTGTCCGTGTTTGTCGTGACAGGGTCTGAAAGGTGAACCTGGAGAAACAGCGAGGTCAGAAATGGTAAGAGTCCGTCAATAAGACATCGGTGTGTTTAAAGATGTATGAGGTACTGACACATGAAGCAGCCTGAGACCCAGATATTTGTCCTCAACGGTAACCGGTAGAAGGAAAAACTACCAGATCTCTACCAGATCAAGTCTACAATCGCTTAAGAACAACTTTATTGCTTTATTTCACTGTTAATTAGCTTAAAACTGAAGCTTGTAAACCACTCACTCTCCCACACCAAACCCCATAGAGAAAATCAGTGATTTTAGCTGGTGGGGACACAGGAGTTGCTGCTCTACTGCTGCCTCGTGTGGTCACTTTGTGTCACTGAGGTAAATCTGAAACAAGTATTTTCAATGCTGATTGGACAAAATAAGACATTTAAACTTAGTGATGGAGGCAGCAGTGGATCGACAACTCCTGTGTGCTGTGATGTTAAAATCACTGATTTTCTCTATGGGCTTTGGTGTGGGAGAGTGAGTGGTTTACAAACTTCAGTTTCCTGTTGGAAAAGTGTGTCCAAGGTTGTAGATTTCCTTCTCTATCATCTGTGTTGGTATTGCGTCAATACTTCATTCAAATACACTCAAAAAAGTGACACGTCTGAAAGTGAAACCTGTTGTTTGTCTACAGGTCTATGGTCCTCCAGGACCACCAGGACCTCCAGGACCAGTTGGACCAGCAGTGAGTCAAAAATAATGACATAATTCCAAGACTGGCTTTTTGTTTTCATTTAGAAAATTACATTTTCAGATAAAAACAATCTGTTCTCTCTCTGATTATCACAATCTACATCTCATATCTGCACAGCAGTTCAATTATATGCAGTATTTTTAATAAAAAAAGTATAAACGAAATATTAACTGCTTTTTCCATGACAATGTTAAAATGTACTGTATACACAGAAGCTATAAGCTTCAAAACATGTTTATGTGTAATTTTAATACCTTTAGATAATTCATTCTTCTATTTTCACTAACTATAAAAACATACCTGAGTAAAAAAGGGTTAGGGTTAGTATTCAATTGTTTGGAAATGAGATTGAATTTGTTTGAATTTATTTTCACACACACAACAACACAGAGCAAACGTTTATTCTGACACTGTAAACTGGAAGAAATATATTCTCACGGTGTCTGAAAACCAGAAAAAACATAAATAACTTTACAAAAGTCTCTCAAAACTCAGTCTATGACAATTTACCATGCGGCACAGATCAGTTAAATACACACAAAAATGAACTTTTAGATGAAAAAAAATCATTCATGAATAATAATCAAAAATGACAAATATTTTACCTGTCATTTTTGTCACAGTTTATATTATGTTGTTATTTGGTGGATAAAAGTTGTGTTTTTGTGTCATCAGGGATCTCAAGGGTTTTCAGGGCCTAAGGTGAGACCTTGAGTTTTTATTACTATAAAACATTAATATTCAACATCTCCATGGCTCTTTGTGCTGAACTGTTCGTCCGTCTGTGTCTGTCTGTGTGTGTGTGTCTGTGTGTGTGTCTGTCTGTGTGTGTGTGTGTGTGTGTGTGTGTGTGTCAGGGAGAGCCAGGCATCGGCATCAAAGGAGAAAAGGGAGCCACGGGTCAAAAGGGCGACAAAGGAGACCGCGGCCATCTTGGACTGCCTGTAAGTGATTAAGTTTATCTTCAATCATGATAATATCAGGATGTTGTTAATATTTCTTCCAGCTCAGACCGACTCCTCTTTTTGAAATATTGTATCATGTTGTTGTTGTTGTTGTTGTTGTTGTTTGTTTGCTTCACATTTGCAGTCACGTTAACAGGCTACTTACAGCTTCCTGCTGCTTCAAATGTAGATTCATCCACAGACGACACGATGAACACACAAAGAGACAAAGACGTCGTTGAATTTGGTCTTAGATACTGTAACGTCGTTAAAGTGAGAGTTTTAAAACCATTCATTTTCCTGCACCAAAGCCCATAGAGAAAATGATGGATTTAAGCTCAGTGTTCACAGGAGTTGTTGCTCCACTGCTGCCTCCATCACTATGTCCAGATGTGTTATTTAGACACTTCGGCTTTTGAAATCTTGAATTCAGATTTAACTCAGTGACACAGAGTGACCACACGAGGCAGCAGTCGAGCAGCAGCTCCTGTGTCCCCGCAGCTAAAAGCCCTGATTGTCTCTATGGGCTTTGGTGTGGGAGAGTGAGTGGTTTACAAACTTCAGTTTCCTGTCTGACAGTGAGATAAAGACGTGAACGTGTTCTTAAGACATCGTTGACTCAAACTGATAAAAGTCTTTTGTTAAGTGGATAAAATCTTACCTCAAAAATGTTATTTTACCTCATTCAACTACATGGGGGGAGGGAGTAAACTGTCTCTTTAATGTAATATTTAATGTAATATTATTTCTGAATTACAAACATGATGTCATGACCCGCCGTGACCAGCAGGGGGAGTCACTCACATGTACTGTCGTTCACTTCGCCTCCTCCACCTTCCATCACCACCATTTTATCGTCATCATCTGAATGTGTTTTTGAGATCACCTGAGTCACGGCTTCACTCACTCACACACTCCTCCCCCTTCCTCCACCCCCCACACCCCAAACTCCTCCCCCACCCTCACCCTCACCCTCACCTCCATCATCTCTGCTCTAACTGTGTACAACGCTATACAGGGGGCTCATGGGTTAGACGGCAGACCGGGTCCAGTGGTGAGTGGCGCAAAATCCTGTCCCCTCCTCCTCCTGCTCCTCCTCCTCCTCCTGCTCCTCCTCCCTCTCTCCCCCCCCCCCTTGCTACAGCTTGCTTGACGTCTGCCATGTCTGCCTGCGTCCACGTCTGCTTGCTTTCCTGCTTCTTCTGCTCGTCCCGTCCTTGTCCGTGTCTCTCTTTCCTGAAGTAGCTCCGTCAGGACGCGGCGTCGCTCAGCGTCTGAGGTCTGACGACGACGTAGAGACAAAGTCAATTAACGACCAGAAGGAGACCAGACCAGTTTTTGGTTTTTTTCAAGTCTAAAACCCATAAAACATTCATTTTCATTCAAAAAAGGTGAAAATAATCACATTTCTTTAATTTAAACTTATGAAGAACACGCAGAGAATGATTATTTATGAGTGTTAATGAGAGTTTATGGAGCTGCAGACGTCATGTGACCTCAGGAAAAGAGTTCACTGTCACTTTAAATCCACAGCTCCTCGTTCTTCTCACACCTCAAATATACACAACTGTTTAAGGTGATTTAAGGGGAAACTTACACTTACAGCGTTTGTTCCCTTAACTTTGTCATAGAGAATAAAGGTTTTATAAAAGTCTCAAAATATACAGTTATATTTCCCTTAAGTTTCCCCTTAACTGCCAACCAGGAAGCTAAATTTAAGGTACTTTAAACTTATTTACTACAAGTTACTTTCATCAACTATTAAACTTAAGTGAGTAACGGCAGCCGGTTTCCCTTCAAACAAACATCTTTTTAAAAACACACTTTCTGACGAGTGTCGTCGTCGTGCGTCCGTCCTCTGACCTCTGACCTCTGTCTCCCGCGTCCTGCTGTGGTGTTGCAGAGAATGATGGCGGCGCAGCATGCGGAGAGTCGCCGCGCTGCATGTTGACTGAACGCTGAGACGCAGCAGCAGCGTCTTCCTCTGTGATCCTGACACGACGACATCACGACGTCATTCATTTTCTCCTCCTTTGATCAGTAACTCAACAAACTCTGCATCAGTCCAACGATCATCGGCTTTGTTGATTTACTGATTTCACCTCCATCGTTTTATCTGCTGCGTCTCCGTTTACTGTTCATGTCTCTATTTTAAAGGGTCTCATAGGACCAGCAGGTGTTTCAGGACCAGCAGGACCAAAGGGAGAGAGGGTGAGTGTCTCTGTGTCTGTGTCTGTGTCTGTCTCTGTCTCTGTCTCTGTCTCTGTCTCTGTGTCTGTCTCTGTGTCTGTGTCTGTGTCTGTCTCTGTCTCTGTGTCTGTGTCTGTGTCTGTCTCTGTCTCTGTGTCTGTCTCTGTGTCTGTGTCTGTCTCTGTCTCTGTGTCTGTGTCTGTCTCTGTGTCTGTGTCTGTGTCTGTCTCTGTCTCTGTGTCTGTCTCTGTGTCTCTGTGTCTGTGTGTCTCTGTCTGTCTCTGTGTCTGTCTGTCTCTGTCTGTGTCTGTCTCTGTCTCTGTCTCTGTGTCTGTCTCTGTGTCTGTGTCTGTGTCTGTCTCTGTGTCTGTGTCTGTCTCTGTCTCTGTGTCTGTCTCTGTGTCTGTCTCTGTCTCTGTCTCTGTGTCTGTCTCTGTCTCTGTCTCTGTGTCTGTCTCTGTCTCTGTCTCTGTGTCTGTGTCTCTCTCTGTCTCTGTCTCTGTGTCTGTCTCTGTGTCTGTCTCTGTGTCTGTGTCTGTCTCTGTCTCTGTCTCTGTGTCTGTGTCTGTGTCTGTGTCTGTGTCTCTCTCTGTCTCTGTCTCTGTGTCTGTCTCTGTGTCTGTCTCTGTGTCTGTGTCTGTCTCTGTCTCTGTCTCTGTCTCTGTCTCTGTGTCTGTGTCTGTCTCTGTCTCTGTCTCTGTCTCTGTCTCTGTGTGCGTCTGTGTCTGTCTCTGTGTCAGACTAACGCTGCAGTGTTTCTTCTTGTCTGTGTTCAGGGTGAAAAAGGAGACGCAGGATTACCAGGACCAACTGGGCCTCAAGGCATCCCTGTACGTTAAACCCTCAACAATCACAATTATTATAATTATTATCATTATTATAACAATAATGATAATAATGATAATTATTATTATCATTATTATAGCACTTTAAAAAGGTGCATAAAGACGTTCACATATATTAAAGGTCAGGAAAATTTACAATTCAACAAAATAAATAAATATTATTATAAATAAATAATTCACACTCAAGTAAAAATACACACAATAAAAACAGTTAAAATGTCATAAATTGAAGATATTTGTGGCAAATGTCCCAAAATATAAATAATGTAATAATGTTTAGCATCAACACTTCAGCTGTGACTGACTTTAGTGATTTTCTGACTCAGAAAACGATAAAAAACAAAAACAGGAAACAATTTTTCCCTCTTTAAAATGATTTAAAATGATTCCGCCGACGTCTGCTCACGTGTTGATTTTCACAGAGTTGAAAAATCCTGTCGTGTAAATTCAACTTTAGTGACGTACAAACAGAAAAAGTGAACACTCAGCGACGTTTACGTGTCGTTTACGTGTCGTTTACGTGTCGTTTACGTGTCATCTCTTTGTTGCAGGGTTTAGTAGGACCACAAGGATTCAAAGGGAACCGGGTAAGATACTCATATTTTTTTATTTTTTTGATTAAAAATGTACAGATTAAGTAGTTAATGGTAACAAACATTTTTACTCATATTATGAGAATATTCTTGTTTTTTTTTTCTTTTTTTTTACAATGTTCGTCATATTATGACATTATAATGAAGATGGACATTAGTCTCATGTCAAATATATAAATCCTTCATTTTCCTTTTATTACCACTTAAACATTTCACACGACTGATTTCAACGTCTTTCTGTCGCTTTGTAAACACTCACTCTGCCACACCAAAGCCCAGAGAGAAAATCAGTGATTCTGAGTGATCACTTAGTTTAAATGTCTTATTTTGTCACTTCGGCTTTTAAAATCCTTCATTTGGATTTCTATTAGTAACACAAACTGACCACACGAGGCAGCAGTAGACCAGTGAAGTACAGCTCCTCACAGGCTTAAAATGCATCATTTCTCTCTGGACTTTGGTGCAGGAAAGTGACCAACGTAAACATACTTTCTATTCATTATTGTTGGCTGAATCTTTTGTTTAGTGGCTAAAATGTCTCTTTTGCCACTGAGTCAATAATCCAAGAAGTTGCATTTCCTGTTGACATAATTTAAACTTGTTGAGATCAAAGGTCAGATTGAAGTCTACAGACGATGAATTAACTTCTAACCATCAGTGTTTCTGACCTTAATGTTGTTGTTTTGAATCAATAATCCTGCCATAATTCTGGATTAGCCTAGATTAGCCTTCATTCTATAAACTCTGTAGTTAATTCACAGAAATGGGACTAATATCCATCTTCTTCCTCTTGGAAACACAGCAGCATGAGCTAAAGCAGCTCTGCTGAATGTGACGTGTGTAGAACCTGTGTTTTTTTGTCTGTAATGTCCACACACACACACACACACACACACACACACACCCTCTTCCTCCTAAATGAATGTTTCCTCTTTCCTTCCCATTAACCTGTGACTCTTAATCATTTCCACTCCCATCTTTTAAAGAATTGACATTTCATGA
This sequence comes from Solea solea, assembly GCF_958295425.1. Lineage (NCBI taxonomy): Eukaryota > Metazoa > Chordata > Actinopteri > Pleuronectiformes > Soleidae > Solea > Solea solea. Next base: position 25,888,059 of record NC_081148.1, on the reverse strand, counting down.
ACACTCTCAGCATCTTCAACTGGCCTCCGATATCAGAAACAGTGCAAAACTGCAGCAGAAATCCGAGTAAAAGTGAGAGACGGTGCAGTTGAAGGTGCTGAAGACACAGCTGTGAGATGCTGTCGGTGTCTTTTTTTACTCTCTGTCTTGTCTTCCTTTGTTTCCACAGGTCTTCCTTTTCCCTTTTCCTTCCCTCCACCTTGCTCTGTGGCCCGTGGCTCTGTTTATTGCCGGGTTTCTTGCCCTCTCTCCCTCTCACACACCTTGGCCTTGGTTAATCTGACTGCTCTTACACCTCCTCTTTACTCCTCCTCCTGCTCCTCATTTAACTGTCCTCACTCCTTGCAAGCTCTAATGTCCGTCCCTCCAACCCTTGACTAATTAGCGAGCAGTGATCTCCCGTGACTGTCGGAATGTTCCGGTGCCTTTAAACACAGTCGTTTGGAACGCGTTTACGACGATATTCACGACGTCTTGAGACGAAAGTTAATCAAAGCTCTGGGTTTTCTTTGATTTTTATCATTTGTTATGCAAACGATTCATTCTGCACTTTTAGAAACTTTTCAAAAGCTAATGCTAAAATAGCTAAAGCTAACCACTTGACAAAGATAGTTTTTGATAACACATTTCATTACTGTTATAAATTATTTTTTATTTGAAATAAAGTCACTACAACTGTATTTTTCCCTCCTAATAGCTAATACTTAAATAGCTAACTAACTGTCTATTTTTTTATTTATTTAGTTAATAAATGTAATTTTTATTTAAAATATTAGATATCTTTTTACGAAGACGACTATGGCCTATTTATGTAAGTTTGCAAATTTTTGCTCTCATAAAAGTTAAATCTTAAAAAGCTAAAGCTAACTAACTTGACTGTAATATGTAGTTTACAAATACATTTGTTTATTTGAAATAATAATAGTTTCTCATGTCGTAAACACAAGTTGACGAGTCCCGTTTAAAGGCACCGTTTGCTGTAGAATAATCAGTAACCATAGATAATATGTTATTATTTTACGTTTCTGCAAACCACCAGGGGTGTAACAACAGTTTTTTAGTAACTGTTTGGGGCCCTGAGCTGATAAGGGGCCCCTGTAATTTGAGAGTTTTTTGGTATTTTGTATTGGTCCACTCTTTGATCATCAGCATAGAGGAGATATTCCTAACGAGGCTTAGCTTGCTGCCAAAAGCTAATTTCAGAGTTTTAATGCACGAACAACAGCTTTAGATTTTAAGTCAGAAGATAAAATGTTACATGTGTAAATGTGACTGTATCGATTTTTTTGAATGTGAGCTTCTGCTACTAGCAACACTCACAGCTGGGCTTTGCATTTAAGACCAAAGCCTTGAAGTTTATATTTCTTACAGTAGCCTTCGCCTCCTGTTCACATGATTCTGCTTTGTGCCTTTAATTCCATGTTGAAATATGGTTGTATGTCGTTCTGAGCATCTCGATCACGAGAACCCTCTTTATCTTGCTGTAAAACAACAGGAAACTTTGTCAACGGCTGACTCCCCCACACCAAAGTCCATAGAAAAAATCAATCATTTTAACATCACAGCACCCAGGAGTTGTTGATCCACTGCTGCCTCATCACTCAGTTCAAATGTCTTATTTTGTCACTTCAGTGTTCTTCAGTGACACAAACTAACCACACGAGGCAGCAGTAAACCAGCAAGTTTTAGTTCCTCGCAGGCTAAAAATGCTTAATTTCTCTATGGACTTTGGTGCAGGAAAGTGAACGGTTTACAAAGCAACATAAGTTATTATATTGAGATAAACTAGTAAAAAAATACCCTATAGTTATTCTATGTGTAACAACGTGAACTTTATGTTAAGTCAGGATCACAAGTAGGCTGCTAACAAAGATAACTAGACAGATAACTCATTAACTGTTAGCTACATATACAGATAACTAGTTAACTATTAGCTAAATAGACAGATGATAGTTAGCTAAATTATTAAGTAGGTGCTAACAAAGATAACTAGACTGATGAGTTGTTAACTGCTTAATGTACAGATAACTAGTCAACTATTAGCTATATAGACTGATAATAGTTGACCAGTTAGCAAAATTAATAAGTCGACACCTAACAAAGATAACTAGACAGATAACTGGTTAGCTAAGTAAATAAGTAGGTGCTAACAAAGGTAACTAGACAGCTTGTTAACTATTAGCTAAATAAACAGATAGCTAAACAGCTATCGGCTAAATGGACAGATAACTAGCTAAATTATTAAGTATAGCTATCTATCTATTAGCTAGCTAGCTTAACTCATTACCTATTAGCTAAATGTACAGATAACTAGTTGGCTAAATTAAAAAGTAGGCTGTTAACAAAAGAACTAGACGGATAACTAGACGGATGTTTTGAGCCCCTGAAATGTTAATGAGTTACAGATGATGAATAAACAATGATGTCATCTGCGTAGAGGGAACACCTCGTGTGCCCAGTGTTATATTTACCACTGGCCTGAGTCTGCCTGTGTCCAGCAGGGGGAGCAAACACTATGTATGTGCTAGAACTACCTACAACCACACTTGAACTGTCCCTTTAAATAGCAGAGCGGTGTGTTTTGAGTTGTGCGGCTAAGATGCTAAGACGCTAACACAGTCGTGGGAGAACACTGCAGTCAGGAAACCCTTTCATCATTTTCCTCTTTAATGTTGTCATTTCTTCACCTGAACCCTTTGAGCCTTTGACTCTGGTGAGCAGGTCGTCCTTTCACATGATGTTAATCATCAATCATGAATTTTACTTTTACTGTGTTATAAATAAATATTTAATAAACACCAGTAGCAGTTAGGATTCAATGGAAACAACAGTTTAAACCTGTTATTAAAGTAATCTCAAGACAATGTTTGAGTTTAAAAAACTGCATATAATTATATAATCTGTGATTTAGCTCAAAGCAACTGCTGTAAAATAAGTTTTTATCGCTGCTCACTGACTCCACTGGCTTTAATCTCCCTTCCTTTAACTGCCTCCACTCACCTTCCTTTCCCACTAAATTTACTTCAAAAATAAACTGTATTGTCTTTTTTTTATTTACATAGAAAAAAGCAAACCAAACACAGTAGTTAATACAAAGAAATAACTTATTTTGACATACTGTCTAAATGACATTGATGTGAAAGCAATAAAAACCAAACATAAACGTTTGCTTCATGTGTGGCTTTAAATGAGGAGGACTAAAGTTTGTCTTTTTTAATACGCTGTTTGCAGGGAGAGAGGGGCAAGAAAGGCAACAGGGGGGCCAAAGGGGATAAGGGAGACCAAGGAGCACCTGGATTAGATGCCCCGTGTCCGTTGGTATGTCAGTGGTCTGATGTGAAGCCGAGAGTCAAAGGGAAGAACGCCACTTTTTCAGAACATGCGACTTTTACTGGAGTCGCGTCAAACTTGAGTTCAGTTTCTTCCTTTGGGCTCCGGCTTTTACAGTCGTTCTAACTGTAACCTGAGGAAAGGTGTGGTCCAGTTTATACTGAGGAAACATGTGGCTGAATGTTTGCAGCCGTAATTCTGATGTTTTCATTCAGAACATCAAGAGCGATTAGAGATGTTTAATTGGACCACACCTCTGCCCGGAGCTTCTTCTTCTTCTTCCTGCAGGAATGAGACGGACAGGAAACAGACGACGGCTTCTGCTTCTTCTGCTCACGAGTGTATGGTTTTAGATATTTTATTTCTTTATTTTATTCCTCCTGCAGCTCTGATTTTCTGCTGCGTCATGTTTAAGAACAGACGATGAGGACGAAACTAGAGTTCTGCACACACATGAACACACAACAACAAAAACAATGCAACGTTAAAGACATTATTCATCAATAATTCACTAAATAACCTTTTAAGTTTAATGTGAATCAAGTGATCAACTGCCTACGCTGCGAAATAAAACCTCAAACTGGTTAAAAGGAAACGCATAATAATATAATCAATTATTAATCATAATAATAATTCCTGTTACCTTCTTTGTTATTGGTTTGTTTTAGCTGATTCTAAAATAAACATTAGCTACAGTTTTGTACCTTGTGTTGATAAAGTTAACTACTAGCTAAATTAATAAGTAAGTTGCTAAGAAAGATAAATAGACCGATAACTTATTAACTATTAGCTAAATAGACAGCTAACTAGTTATCTTGTTAGCTAAAATAATCAGTGGGCTGCAGACAAAGATAAAAAGAGTCAGATAAGATAAGATAGCTCATTACTGTTTGCTAAATAAAAAATATAGCTAGTTAACTAGTTGGCTAAATACATTGGTAGTTAACCAGTTAGTTAAATAAATAGGTTAACTAGATAGCTTGGCTAGTTAGCTTGCTAGCATAGAAATATGAGTGAGTTTTATACTTCTTTATTGTTCATGTAAGAAATACATGTGTTACATGTTTTTGTGTTATTATTATTATTATTATTA
>NC_081148.1:25786136-25881136 GCF_958295425.1 Solea solea | reverse complement strand
TGATCAAAGATTTATATATTTATATATATGTATATATATGTATATACACACACATATATATGTATATGTATATATATAAAGATAGATTTAAAACATTTTTTTAGAATCTTCTCATCTTCTTCGTCTTTGAATTGTTTTGGGTAAATGTGTAAATATCAGATTTAAGGCTGTTCCTGGACAAAGAGGAAACACAAACATGTCACCATGTTCCGTATTTTCAAAATAATTTTTATTGTTTGTTTACAACTCAGCAGAGAAAAATCAATAATTAGAAGAAGACCATTTATGTCAAAAATGACAACAATTAGAATGATATTATATTATGTTACTGCTGTGAATTAACAGTAAATTAAATTAATTGTACGTATTTCTCAATTTTTTCAAAATGTGTTGAGGAATTATTAAACTGTTTATTTAATTTTTTTCGTATTAAATTATGTATTTGATTCTCTTTTTATCTTTTTTTCATTGTTTTCAAAATTCAACTTCTAAAAATTCATGGTGGAAATAAATAATTGGGATTAAAAATCCAGAAAACCCAGGATTAAGTGATGGATTCTGGTTGAATTTGAGTCAGAATCAATTCTGAATCCTGATAAGGGAATTGTAAATCTGAAGTTTTTTTACCTCAAAGGTGAATTTAGCCTCTGAAATGTGAGGATGCTGAATATATTATTATTATTATTATTATATTATTAAGTGTTGGTGAAACACATTTATTTTCTTATTCTTTTTCCTGGTGGAAAAGACTTAATCTGAAAATCACCACTTCCCGTGGGCTCTGATTTTTGCACCTATATCAGATCAGAAGATCAGATTCACTCTGACAGCGTGAATCCTGCAGTTCTTGAAGACGCAGCAGCTGTTTATCACATTTAAAAGAAGTAGAAGCTAATGATCAATAACCAACAAACAGAGGTCAGAGGTCAGGGAACAGCCTTAAATCCTCACCGTGTCATGAAGGAGGAAGCCGACGCAGACGAAGCTTTAAAGTCTTACTTTTTTACGGCAGGAAAAACAACAAGTCTATTTTTTTAAAACATCTTCACTCTGGTTTCTTTTCACTGTAAATACTTTATTTTATTTTTTTTAAGGCAGCCATTTCCTGCTTTACAGCTGTTCAGCCTCTGTGTATTAAAGGGATTATGTTAAGGCTTTTTTTAAGTGTGGTTATGTGAGTGACCTTGACTGCACCGTGAGCGCCCCCTACAGCGAGAAACAGCCTGAGACTCAACTTAATAATATCTTTACGTCTTTATCTCACTGTGAGACAGGAAACCACTCACTCTCTCACAGGGACACAGGAACTTACCGTCTCCATCAGTAAGTTCAAATCCTTTATTCAGATTTACCCCAGTGACACAAAGTGACCACACGAGGCAGCAGTAGACCAGCAGCTCCTGTGTGGGCTTTGGTGTTGGGAGAGTGAGTGGTTTACAAGCTTGAGTTTCCTGTCAGAAAACGCTGTTCAAGGCTGAGATAAAGTGTAGAACACACTCTTAAGATATTGTATACAGAATAAACTCTGTTTTTTGTGTCGGTGTCAGTCGCTCACGCAACCACACTTCAAAAAAAAGCTCATATTGTTGGATGGAAATATTGCTGCTCGTCCTAAAAGCTAAAACACTTTGATAACTTTGACTTTGAGTGTTTGGATTCTTTTATATTCACAAAGCTTGTTAATGTTGAACCTGTAACTCATCATAAGCTCGTTAACGTTCAGTGACTCAGTGTTGGACAAATGGACGAAGTCACCAGAGTGAAGCTTCTTCTCTTACATTCTGCTGCTGTTGCTGCTGCTGCTTATTTTTTAATCACCAAACCTTCTCGTGTGTGTGTTTCTGTGTTGGTTTGGCCTGGATTTTAACTGTCGACAGCCTTCACTGATTGTTATTGGATCCAATAATAAAGAAAATATTCCCTCTGTGCTGCAGGAGCTGCACAAACTTCACATTAAAACAAAACCTTTGTGTTTTCAAACTGTTTCAACACTTTACAATAAGAGAACATTAATGAGCAGCTATTAAATGTCATAATTAGCCTTAAATAACGGTTAATTCACGTTTTAAGTCAACATTTAATCATGTTAATTAACAATACATACTTTGGATTTAAAAAGCTACCAGTAATAACTTAAGCATAATTTAACTAATTAAGCCTTTATTAACCATTACATCACAAGGAGCATTAATAATAATAAAGGTAATATTATACTTAAGTAATGATTAATTATGCTTAAAGTAATGATGATTTAGTGTTAGTGTACAACATTTAAATTTATGTAAATGTAACAGTTATGACGCTGTAAAATAGACATTAATAAGATTAAATAACACCTTAGTAGAGGCTTATAACGGCATTAAGTCATGTTAATATATATATAGCCTTATTGTAAAGTGGTTTTACTTAAATATCTCTGTAAGAAAACATGTTTGAGTTAAAATTGTGTTTAAATTGAGACAAAATAAGACAAAATATTAAGACATTAAAAAGACGAGATTTTAAGATTTAAAAGCATTTATTAGCTGATTTATATTTTATTTTGAAGTGCTTGTCATTGTTTTCTGTCAGTAAAAATGTATTTAATCAGATTAGAGCAAACATTTTGTTCTATCTAACTCATATCTACAAAAAAGACTTACAGCTGACGACCTGTAAATACATACAGTGACAAACACAACCACTAGATGGCGTAAGAGCCACAGTGAACAGAAGCTTCATAACAGTGTCATACATAATCATACAAACATCACAATCATTTTAACGTATGGAAAGTACATTAAAGTCATTTAAGTCTGTTAAAATCTGTTTTTCCTTGTGTAAAACTGATATATGTAAACCACTCACTCTCCCACACCAAAGTCCATACGGGGCAGCAGTAGACCAGCAGCTCCTGTGTCCCAGTGAGCTAAAATCGATGATTTTCTCCATGGACTTTGGTGTGAGAGAGTGAGTGAGTTGCAAAAGTCTGTCTTCCAGTGAGATAAAGACGGGAACATGTTCTTAAGACATCGTAGACTTAAACCGAAGCTAAATATCAGTTCTTTTCTTGCTTAAATCTCCCTTTAATGTCAGAAAGAAGGAAGTTCCAGATTCTACTTGTTGAGAAAATAACAGCACGAATAACTAAAAGTAAATTAAAAAGTACTGATTTAATTGTACTTTGATGGATGATGTGATTAATGTGTTCACACGTGTATTTAAAGGGCCAGCATCCTTTCCAACTGGCTAAGAAGTAGCGGTGAGCCCCGAGTCTCCGAGAAGCAGCAGCAGAGAAGAAACTTGAAGAGTTTTATTTTTGTTTTTGTTTCAAACCCAAAATAAATCTGGAGTCGGCATTTTCAGCATTTTTTCCGGGAGGCAGGACCCAGGGCCAGTAATGTTGGCCGCTCCAGCGGCGGCGGCGAGTGAGTGAGCGAACAAACACGTTAGCTTCAGTCGGACTGAAACGTACAAACACCATCATCTTCATCATCGTAGGACAGATCTGATGTGTGTGTGTGTGTGTGTGTGTCGGCACACACACAGTCACGTGACGTGGAGCGCGGCAGACACTTTGTAGTGCGTGCTGTTTGATGTTTGTTTGTGTTTGACGTCGATTCTGCGACTGTGATTTTGAATTCAGAGCAGCTCACAGAGCAGAGGTCGATGTGTTTCCATGACAACAAAATACTAACAGAAAAAAACACAAAGGGAAACCCTCTTTATGATTCCTTCCTCACACTGACTTTTTTTTCTTTTCTTTTGTTTTGGAAATATCCCTTTAACTGCAGCTATTACATTTATATATGAACAATAATAATAATAGTAATAATAATTGAGCAGAATCGTAAAATACTTCTGGTAACATTTGAGGTGTTTAAAGCCACAGTACGCAACAACACCACAGTTTTTAATTATGTTGTAAATTTTGCCTCATTTCAAGTTATTTTTTTTACATTTTCCATGTGTTATTACAAAAAGCAGGAGCTGCACTTTTATTTTCTTCAACAAAAGTGTAATAATTTGGTGCATTATGTAATTATGTTGCAAATATGTTTCAGTAACAGATCATTTGTCATTCTTTAAGACTCTAATAACTCTTTAATAACTATTAAATTAAATATTTTGACCATCACTTTATTAAAAACAATTGAGATGTATTTTGAATATTCAGCACTGTAAAACCTGACACATCATTTAGGTTCATTTAACTGAAATTATTGCAGATTAAATGAACTACAAAAGTCATGATTGTTCAAGTAAGTTTGGGCTAAATTGAGATTATAGTAGAATCTAGCCTGATTTAACCTCCATTATTTGGGTATTTTCTTCTTATTATTATTATTGCCTCAAATTAATTGCGTTTTTAAGGGCTTTCCTAGGCCCCAAACACGTGAATTTCTGCGACCGCATCAATCTTGGTGTAAATTTAGGTCTGAAAGTCATTGGGTGGGAAATTGGAAGTGGGAGGGGCTAAAGAAAATGAAAGAAATATTTTTTATTAGGTCATTTAAAAAAAAAAAAGTTTCACGTACATGAACGAAAGTTGGTACACGTGTTAATTGTGTCAGGACTGTCCAAAAAGTCAATCACAACTTTATATTAAGTCCTACAGGAAGTCCGCCATCTTGGGTTGAATGGTCATTTTTTGGTGATTTCGCACCTCTGGTATTTGAACAAACTCTTACTTTCTTTAATAAGTGCTTCCAGTTTTTACAGTGCATGGTGAATTATGTTGTATACATGTATATATATATATTACACATAGTATGGAAAGAAAAGGGAGAAAATTCTTTATTCCATCAACATGCAGTTGAAAATTTAAGCTGTATAGAAACAATATAAAGTCATTTTAATCTTTCTTAATTGTTAAAAAGCAAGAGGATTACATATAGCACCATATATATTTTTATATCTTAATAATAATGAAGTGCAGTTGATGACATTTTGCGATAACTATATACAAAACATTTATTTATTTACAACATTATTAAGTGAATATTTACAACGTTATTACAGCGTGGGCTGTTATTGCATACTGTGCTTTAGTCTGTGTTAAAGTGCAACGACAGTGAAAAAACACTGTGTTTTTGTAATTATTGTACAATATAAGACGTAAAGAATCGTATGTATAGAAGAAAGTTCGTCTTTTGTAAATAGTTTGATTTCACACACGGAGAGAAAAAAACAACGGTCAGTATTTGTTTCTTCATGCATTTATACTTTTTTTTCTTTTTTGGAAAAACATATTTTTGCCTCGTGTTAACCCTGAAAAAATAAAAGTTCAACATTTAGTAAAAGTATTTGTTGAACAATTAGAAAAAATCAGATATTTAAAGATTATTTTTGAAAACTTTTTTAAGTATTTGTTTAGTATTTGCTTTTTTGGCCTCCATAACATTTCTAATTTTTAAAATTGTGTTGCTTTTTATGAAAAAACCCGTTTAACAGCCTTTAAATAACAAAAAGAACAATAACTTTCCTGTTTCAAGTCAAATTTTACACAAGCATTCCTTATGTCATATTGACAGCTGCCTTGTAAACAGACCGAGGTCAAAAATGTGTTCATTTTATTTATATTATTGTTGTTTTTAGTTGTTGTTGTTTGTGGTTTGAAACTGGAAGAAATATTTTTGAGTGTTGCATTATTTCGATGGGTGCAAATGTCTCAACAGAACAATAGTTAGCAAGTGATTATTATAATTATTTAACAAATTATGTGTGAGTGAAAAATCAAATTGTCTAAAACATGATACAAAAACATTTTTTAAATATAATTAATGCCCAGATCAAATTTAAAAAATGACAACAAATGGAATTTTGACATTTAATTTGTGCAATTAAGGACATTTCTGAGCTAAATGATCAAAATTGAGTCAGAGTTTGGCAAACTAAATAAAAATAAAATACAACAGCCACGAGCGCTAAAGTTCTGCAACATTTTCTGTTGAAGTGATTTGTGTAAGTAACTGTGTTATGACAATTTTATTTTAATCATTTTACTGAATGTTTTCTATGAAGCTAATGCAGTTTTTTAGGCCAATACTTAGAAATGATTTACAAGAACATTTGGTTTCATTTCTTAGTTCTTGAGTTATATACACAACGTTTCTGAAATTCTCCGCCCACACTGACGGGTTTTATTGGATTTATACTTTTCCTTCTTTTAAGGTTTCTTTGGTGTTTGTTCAGTGTTAGAATTGCGACCTTCCCAAAGAAAGAACAGCCAATAGGAGGTGCTCTGTCTCTCTGAACTGACCTGTGTTTGGTCAGTGTCTCCCGCCACGTGCTAGATTTTCCCTGAAACTGGAAACATCTTGAGACTAGAAGGAAAACAGAAACCACTTGGTTTATATTACAATTAAGATTACAACGAGTGGAATTAGTCATCAGAGATCAGCTTACTCCAGCTTTAATTCTTCACACATGTCAAAGGTCAGCGGAGAGGAAGGTTTGACTCAGTATATGTCACCGTATTTACGTATGAAAGTTTATATTTCACATTTCTGTTTTGCACAAACTAACATTATTATCTCTTTATTGACTTGGTTTTTGGTTTGACAAATCTCGTCTCTTTAGGTAAAAAGAAGGGTTTGTGTCATAACATGAGATTTAAACATTATCCATCGGAAGAAAACCATTTTCTCTTCTAATTTTGTGCCAAATGCAAAGCTGTATCAACATCTTTTTTTCTTTCTTTACTTCACTTGATGAACTCCTCTGGTGCAGATTTTTAAAAACAAGCAGATATGATCATCGTCAGCAGACAGACTTACAGCTGGAGGAGATACAACGGTTATTCTTTGAGTTACTTAAGTTCAGGTCTGAGATATTTGCTGAAAGGATTGGTTCTAAAATGGTTCTAAATAAGCTTTAGAGTCTACAGAGTTCACCCGAAACATGTAAACTGGTTCTAAATTTCAAAACATTTACAAAAAGATTCTTCAGATTAAATCAAATATAAATCAACAGACTATCAGTTACAAATAAAAGCTTTTTTTTTAGTATTGACATTAAATAAAGGAATCAAAAGCTGAAAAATAAACCAAGAAATCTAAAGTGAGATGTGGAAAATTGGTGAAAAACAGCAGAACATCATCTGCATAGAGGATGATAAAATCCACAGACCAGGAGTGAGAGTTTAGGAGCAGCAAATGACAAATTCTCTCTACGATCATGTGATTCGCATTATACTGAATAGTCACTGTGGAATTATTGGTCATTTATTGCAAAAATATCTTACCTAATCCCCAAAAAAACATGATCAACTTCACAAAGGCTGACTTTACTAGCATATTTAAAAAAGAAGTAAAAAAGTAAAAATAAAGACACTTTTCACTCTGCTATGAATTCACAGAAGCAGTTGCACAATCTTTTCTTTTCTTTGGGTCAAACTGATTGTATTTATATTATATTATATTATATTATATTATATTATATACATTTAATGTAACAAGATTTAGTGGGAAAAAAACATGTATATAGAAACACTTCTTTATTTCATGTATAATTTGTTTTGAACTGAAATTCTGTTTTAGTAGATCAGTGTTTGACGATAACGTAAAGTGGGCATTACACAGAATATGCATGTTCTTGTTTCGCCTGTATGAAGCAATATTTACATTTTTCTTCTTCTTGTTTTCCTTCCTGACGTTAGACAAACTCGACATTTGATGATGATTCTTTTTCTGGACAGTCCAAAGAAAAAGTCTGACAGCCGAGTTTTCTATGCCACAGCGACCGTGAATTGACGTGAACATTTTTTTGTTTTTTTCCGATATTCAATACGACTTCCAAACCACAGGTGAGGTGTTTGCTGTAAAACCTCAGCTGTTGCTTTAATGTGGCGTCAGATTATGTTAATGATCCTTTGGTGATGTATGTTTGGGTTTTTCTTTCTTTTTTTTTTGCTTTCCAAAAGAATTTATTTTTACTTTTTATAATCCTAAGAATGGCAGCTGTTGTTACTGATTTGCCGAAACACATTCACCGCTCAGTGCAAGAGAAAAAACCTCGAAACAATTTGTCACTGACACAAAATAAAGAAACCAATTTTCAGTGCAAGAGATTTTGTTTTTTGTTATTTTGTTATTATTGTAAAAAAAAACTTCTATGAGGCTGATGTTGTTGTTTTTAAATGTACACTTTTTAAACTTTGACACAACAAACTGAGTTTAATTTTGTTTTTTTCTGTCAGTTTATTTATGATTTCAAGAATGTTTTTATAGCCGTTTTATCATTTTCATTTTCAAATTTTAGAGATCCTTTAAGCAAAAACAAACCATTCAATTCAACAAATGATATACAGTAATAATGTTTATCTCTCGGATTATAATTTTGAAAATTCAACTTCTTTTACATTTTTTTAGTTTGCTCAGATTCTTCTCTTAGTCTCTGCTTGATCCTTAAATTAATCCGACGTAAATATGTTGTTGTACCATTTTGGTCATAATTCAAATATTTCAAACTGCTTTTTTATTTTCTTATTTTATAACTTCATAATTCCTAACCCTAACCCGCTGGACAATCACTTTGTCCAGCGTGTGGACGCCGTTATTGTTGTCCTCCCATCCCCCATCATTCTGTCCTTGAATTTGAAGGAATTGGTCCTGGAAAGTCCTTGAATTTGATGTCAACCAAGGTGTGGGAACCCTTAATTTATTCATTTATTTATTTAATAGGGACAATACAGTCTTTTTTTAATTCTTCTGTGTGGATTTTCCTCCATTATGATTCACATATATAATAAAATGCTTTTGTCGTCTGTAAAGAGTTCATTTGTGCAGTTTTTCTGCTGTGAGATGTCCCCACACACACAGCTGTGGACGGGCGGCGACTCCTCTCACTCTCAGCTGCTCTTGATTCTCTCCGCTCTATCTGGCCTCCGATTGGCCGGTGCTGTCGGAGTGGGCGGGGCCATGAAGGGGGGGATTCCCACCGGTCTGCTGCAACAAATATGATGTTTTCAGTGCAGTATTCACTCATTCAAGCTCAGAGTGAACTCTGAGAAACAATCAACTTTGAAAGTGAGTGAGTGAACCAGTGAGAGTGTGAGTGAGTGAGTGAACCATGAATGGTGAGTAACTGCACCTTTATTTACCTGTTTGACGTCAGATGTTAGATTGACATGTTAGTACAGAATTTAAGCTTTTTCTTGTAGAATAACAGCAGTTATAATTTTACTGTCAAGCTCGTAACACTCTGATCTCGTGCTGCAACTAACAAAGTCTTTTTATTGTTGTTTATATTATCGATCAATCAATTGATCAGTTTATTAGTTGCGTGTTTGGAAAATGTCCAAAAATAACAACTTCCTTAAAAGTTTTTGTTTTGCCGACGACGTTCGACTGAACATTTTTACATTGTATTAAAGAAATCAGAAATAAGCGCAGTGAAAAAGTGATTATCAGCATCATTTAGGATTATCTGGATTAAGAGCAGCTCTGAAACTTCCTCGTGCTGCGTGGACAGACGGACAGACAGCACCGGTGTCAACCATTACAACCAAACTCAGTGATTTAATCCTGTTTATACGTGTTTGTCTGACTGGTGCCTGTTTGTCCTCCACAGTTCTCATGCCGTCCATGCTGGAGGACGATCCACACCTGAGTAAGGACACGAGACATTGTCTTTATTTGTTTGACAGCCTGTGTCTCGTCTGTGTCCGTGTCTTAGTTACCTGTCACCGCACGTCTCCACTTAACAGCCTGAGAAAGAAGAAAAGAAAATGTGTTGCAGAGTCATTTCACTTCCTCAATTTGTTTTCTTTAGACCTGCACTGTAAACGTGTGTGTGTGTGTGTGTGTGTGTGTGTGTGTGTGTGAAGTGATTTATTTCTTGTTTATTTCTCATTCTAATGAGGCAGAACCTCATTTTCTGAGGAACTGGGTTAAGTTTAGAGCTAAGATTTGAATCGTGGTGATGGTTAAAGTCGAGCTTAGACATGAACTCAGTTATAGTTATAGAGTCCTGACAAAGATAGCTGCACAAATGTGTGTGTGTGTGTGTGTGGGTGGGTGTGTGTGTGTGTGTTTCGCTTCTGCATTTGCTGATGTACAGTGGCTGCAGAATGAGGAAGGCAGGACTTCTTTCTTTTTCAGCGAGTTGTTGGTAAACGTGCGTTTCTTAATTATGTCAGAAATGTAACTGGACTTGTTTGTGACTTGAACATGTGTGTGTGTGTGTGTGTGTGTCTGTGTGTGTTTGTGAGTGTGTGAGACGCAGCTTCACTCTGATAGTGAACTTATTAAAACACAAATCTTTTACAGTATTTTTGTGTGGCTTCAGAAACTCCCACAAAAAAGAAGTCCACAGAGAGACTTCCTGGACCAGTTTTGGTTCCTCTCTTGGTTTTTGTGTCGTTTCACACTTTGTTGGTTTGGATGCAGATCGTCTGAGTCTGGACTCAGTAAAGTAAAAACATGTTGTTTGGCTAAAGTGGACGAAGTGAACACACCCAGGTTACTAATCAACGGTGTGTCATCGACAATCACACTCATTACTTCACATGGTAAACTGTGTGTGTGTGTGTGTGTGTGTGTGTGTGCACAGTCTAAATCTAAGCTGATTTGGCAACGTCATCATTTTTATGGATGCTAATGAAGCTAAAAGAATTTGAAACAAAAAAAGTTCATTCATTCATTCATTCATTCATTGACTAAACAACAAAAAAAAACAGGAAGAAAACTCCAAGTGGGCGGGGCCATCTGCCTAGGCCGGTTGTGGTTAAAGAGGAAAAGGCATTTAAAAAAATAAGAAAGAAAAAAAGAGATGCGGACAATGTTATGTTAAAGTGATAAAGTTCAAGTGTAGTTTTATGAGGCACTGACATAGTGGAGATGGAGGCTCTCTGCCAGCAGGGGGCACCATAAAATACAGTTTTTAGCCACTTAGCGAAAGGCTAACCTCAGAAAATCTACGCCAGAAAAAGTCTATAATATTGTGAAAATATGTTTCCTGCTTTATCTAAATGTAGAATGAGATAGAATAATAAGCATAAACTGACGTTTGTAAACCACTCACTCTCCCACACCAAAGTCCATAGAGAAAATCAGTGATGTTAGCTCACAGGAGCTGCTGGTTCTCTGCTGCCTCTTGTGGTCAGTTTGTGTCACTGAAGTAAATCTGAATGAACTATTTCAAAAGCAGAATTCACTAAAATAAGACATTTGAACTTAGTGATGGAGGCAGCAGTGGATCAACAACTCCTGTGTCACTGTGATGTAATATCACTGATTTGTTTCTGTGGGATTTGGTGTGGGAGAGTGAGTGTTTTTTAAAAGTATGTCTAAAAGCAAAAATGATTGTGAAGATATCATAGACACGTGGTGATCACTGACTGTGTTCCTCTGCAGTGGTGGAGCCGTCGGTCCAGATCTTCGAGCAGCCGCGGCAGCGCGGCATGCGCTTCAGGTACAAGTGTGAGGGTCGTTCAGCCGGCAGCATCCCCGGAGAGAAGAGCTCCGACAACAACAGGACGTACCCGAGTCTGCAGGTCTGTCACCTCCACCTGTAACTCCAGCTTTACTCATCAATGTCATGTTAATATGTCATATAACAATATGTCAAAATAACAAGTGGAACATTGTTTTGTATCTAAATCGATATTAGATGGAAGAGTGTTTACCTGATCCGCTGTGAATTTATCTTTGTTAAAGTAAAACTACATGAGTTAGTTTTTGTAGATAACTCTGAGATATTTTTGCAGTACATGATCAATAAGTCCACAGTGACCATTCAGTATAATGTGAATCACATGATTTCAATGCTATTCCAGAGTGTACATCACTAAAACAGGTCCATTTTACACTATATCCTGTATAACATGTGTATTTACTGCTTTTAGCATTAAGGTAACAAAAAACAGTTTTCAAAACTATTATTATGTCACAAAGTTTTTAAAGTAAGACTGGAACACTATTTCACAGTGAAATTTAAAGTTTTACAGTTTAAATATTACAGTGCATTTAACTCTTTCAGTGATAAAGTGACACTTAAACAGGTTTACGTTCTCTAAACTATTAAAACTTCCTCCTCCGTCTCCACAGATCCTGAATTACTCTGGAAAAGGTAAAGTTCGCGTTTACCTGGTGACGAAGAACGAGCCCTACCGTCCCCATCCTCACGACCTGGTGGGGAAGGACTGCAAGGACGGGTTCTACGAGGCCGAGTTCGGTCCGGATCGCAGAGTGATCGCGTGAGTTTCACCTCACACACACACACACACGCACACACACACACATTGGCAAGAAAACCAGTTCAATTTAACGTATTTAACGTACTATATATATGAAGGTTGAAGGTAACATTTAAATGTTGTCAAAAAACAACTTTTTCTGTTTATTCTGGTGAAAATTAACTCTAAATTGTATTTGTATATAACACCAAATCACAACAACAACAACAACAACAACAACAGTTCACACAATGAACAAACACGAGGCATCAGTGGAGAGAAAAGCAATCTGTGACAGAACCAGCCTCAAAGATGAGCAGCATCTGCCAAGACAGGTTGTGGTGAAAGGAAAAGGAAGTGTGGGACAGAGGAGAGGAGGGTAGAGACCGTTTAAAAACCTTTAGCAACATTTTTTAGTTTTTATAAAGAGATTTAAAAGTCACTGTTAGGTTCTAAATATGTGTCTGAAGTGGACCTGACATGTCAGGTTCCAACAGGTCCAGAAAAAAAGATCTGGGAACTTTATTATTTAGTCAGTACAGTCAATGAAAACACACACACAGGTTTGTGCAGCTATTCTTCTCAGGACCTCCATGAAATTCAAAAATCTTAGTCCTAAACTTTACCAGTGCCTCAGAAATGAGGCTCTGCCTTATTTGGAAGCAGGTTTTTTAGTCTCCATGAGGACTACAGTACTGGTCCTGACAAGGTCAGTGTTTATGACATGAAACAGAGGTCCTAACACACACACACACACACACACACACACACACACAGACACACACACACACACACACACACACACACACAAGACGCATATTTGTTGAACCATGTCTGCGATTAGCGGAGCAATATGGGAATTCCCCTGAGTGACATCACCCATATTTACTCTGTGTGTGTGTGTGTGTGTGTGTGTGTGTGTGTGTGTGTGTGTGTATGTGTGTGTGTGTGAGTGTGTGTGAGTGTGAGTGTGAGTGAGTGAGTCAGTAGGTTTAGGGCTTGTGTATAATTCACACGTCTGTAGTGAATCCTCATTCGTGCAGTTGAATGAACGAGTGAACGCCTATGTTTCATCAGACAAAGAAAATGGCCGCCACGCATCATGGCATCACCATGACACACGTTTTTGTTTTTGTTGACTCTTCAGTGTCGGACGGTTACAGTCGAGTCACTTCCTCTTTTCTTTGCTTTGTTTGATCACAGACTCAGTTTCATGTGGAACAAAATAAAACTAATCAATAAAAATCACTCAAATAACTTCAAGTTAATATAAATCAATCTTTTAGAAGAGAATATTGAGATAGAATCATATAAATAATATCATCAATATAAATAAATACAAGAACATTGTAGAATTTAACAAATGAAGTTAGAAATATGTTTTGAAATAAATTAATGTCGTGTTTTCACTCATTCATTCATTCATTCATTGTTCATCCTCCTGTAGTTTTCAGAACCTGGGGATTCAGTGTGTGAGGAGGAGGGAGGTGAAGGACGCCATCGTCCAGAGAATGACCAGAGGAATCAACCCCTTCAATGGTGAGTGTCTGTCTGTCTGTCTGTCTGTCTGTCTCTCTCTCTCTGTCCGTCTGTCTGTCTGTCTCTGTCCGTCTGTCTGTCTCTGTCTCTCCGTCTGTCTGTCTCTCCGTCCGTCCATCTGTCTGTCTGTCCGTCTGTCTGTCTGTCTGTCTCTCTGTCTGTCTGTCTGTCACGTTTGGATGAAAAAGATGTGAAGATGACGTCGTTTTATTTAAAAAAACAAGAAAACAACTGTTATCAGCTGATCGTCTCAGTGCTGCGTGCGTTTGACCCACTTCTTTTTCCTCACCCTCTCACAGCTCTCACCCCACACACACACACACACACACACTCACACACTCATGTACAAACAGGCGTTTGAGTTACTTCCTCATTCTTGGTCACAGTTGCTCAATTCAGCCGAGTGAAGGAGGCCACGTGAGAGCTGGGAACGCAGGATTCATTACAGAGGGGGGAGGAGGGGGGAGGAGGGGGGAGGAGGGGGGAGGAGGGGGGGTTCCCCGGCACTCATGATGATGATGATGATGATGAACAGTAGGTTTGTTTGCTGCAGATCTGTAAGAACACGGAGGTGCTGTGAGCATGTAACAGACAGCATCATAACCATCTCACTGTTAGACACACTTTTACAACAGGAAACTGAAGCTTGTGACACTTTGTAAAAGTGTTCACTCTCCCACACCAAAATCCCACAGAGAAAATCAGTGATTTAAACTCGCGGGGACACAGGAGCTGCTGGTCAAGTGACTTTACAAACTCATAATTGACAAACTGTAGACCTTACTTTACAACTGTGACCAAACAGGAAACCAAAGTGTTGCCTCATGTAAAAAAAAAAGAAGCTTTAAACAAATACGATATAAACCATAATATTCCGACTAAACAGCAACTGCTGTTCCACTGCTTTGGTCCCCACTAAAGTGAGGAGACCAGCAGTAGCTATGTTTCCCTAAATATCGCAGTAAAAAACTGGTAATGAAAACAATTACATTTCCAAAAACCTCTCAAAAATGATCTTTACACGACACTTGTTTTTACATTTTTACTAATGTTAGTGATTTTTACATGATTTCAAACCTATTTTTTACCATTCAAACATGGTAAAGTATTTTTTATCACTTTACAGAAAAGTGTTTCTTGACAATTCTTTCTTTTATTCTTTTCCACCACGAGAACTCAGACCTGCCACAATCATTTACATTGAACTGCAGATGTATACATGTGTTCATATAATTATATATAAATGTGATATAAGTATAATAGAGATGTTTGCAGTCACAGCATGTGTGAAATTGTGAGTCATGCAGTGGAGACACCGTTTGTGGTGACGCTTGGCACCTGCCTCCCCTTCTTTCTCACTCTCTCATAGTCACTCTGAACACTCACCCACTCACACACACCCCCACTCAGACCCCACCATCGCTGTCCCCATCACCACAGCCAGCCCCCGTCTCACACACACACACACACACACGCACACACACACAGCTGCATAGATGCCCAGCCACTTCTTTCCACCGCCGATTTACCCACAAACCCACTTTCCTGCACCTGTCCAGCCTTGACCTGGTTCAGTCCACACACACACTCACACACACACACACCTCACATCAGAGTCGCTGAGTGTGTTCCATACACACACACACACCTCACATCAGAGTCGCTGAGTGTGTTCCATACACACACACACACACACCTTCGTTTCTGCCTCCTTCAGTTTCTCCACTCGTGTGTGTGTGTGTTTGTACTTGAATACTGAATTATAACACTTTAAAATAAAAACAGCACTTTAAGAAAGAAATTAAAATACTTAAAACAACAAACAATATTAAAATAAGTAAAAAAAATGTTTCTCCTATTTCCGACTTCCAATGATCCGTGAAAAACGAATCCTGGAGAAACAAATTTCCTTCAAACACTCGCAATCTGTGTGAAAGTTCCAACGTTGTTGTTGTTGTTGTTGTTAACTGGTTTTGCGAACAATGCCCGAGATACGTTTGCGTTTACGACTTCTCAACTGGCACTCAGTGAACTCAGTGAACTCGGTGGTTGACGTCGCTTCTGATTTCCGATGTAAAAGGAACACAGCGTTAGCTTCTAACCGTCTGCTGCAGCTGAACATAGAGGAAAAAATAACCAGTGGCCAAAATCAATAAGAGCAATCGTGCAACCAAAGATCTCCTGTAAGAAACACGATCAAAAACAGGGAGGAAAGATGAAACTATCATGAGTTGTTTGGCTCTTTTTCCTTTTTTTTTCTGTTAATCTGACTCAGCCGAATCCACACAGTAATCTGGTGGTAATCTGAGCTGTGACCTGCGTCTTCACTTGGATCTGAGCCTCTGAGGAGGCGAAAGGCCGGTGGCAGCAGAGCATGCAGAGACAGAGCATGTTTCCCAAGTTTTTAATGCTTCTCTCACA
Organism: Solea solea; assembly: GCF_958295425.1. Classification (NCBI taxonomy): domain Eukaryota; kingdom Metazoa; phylum Chordata; class Actinopteri; order Pleuronectiformes; family Soleidae; genus Solea; species Solea solea. The sequence continues at coordinate 25,865,019 of NC_081148.1, read as the reverse complement.
TTCTTTAATTATGTTTTTAAAAAATTTTAAATGATTTCAAACCTGTCAGTTTGAGATTGATCTCAACGTCACTCACCACTCGTGCAGGAGTCTCATCCCCTCACTACACACACAAACACACTCATTCACACATTCACACACTCACTCACTCTCTACTTTCCAACCTGGGGTGACCGCGCTGAGCGTCACCGTAACGACACACCTGTAGGCGGGGATGGCCTCGCTCGAGAGATACAAATTAGGAGATGGAGGAAGTGAAAGTGAGCAGATGTGAAAGCCTCTGTGTGTGTGTGTGTGAATGTAGGCTGTGGACGTTATCTGTGACGCGTTCACTCTGATCCACAGTTGAGGTTTTTGGGGACGACCTACACATGTGACACCAGCATTATAGAGAATATAAATATATATATAGAGAGTTCACATGTATGCAGTAAAGTTCTCTAACCACGACTGCACAATATTAAAAGAAAACTCTATAGTCGTGTTATTAAAAACCCAGGAAATATCAAAAGATAACTTTTGGAACTGCAGTCTGAAAGACTAACATCTAAAATGAAGGTGTGTGTCATCTGCATAAGAAAGAACCCAGTTTTAAAAAGAAGGAAAATCAATGTAAACAATTAAAATAATCTTAATTTTCACATTATCAGAGAATTAAGAAAACACGATGATTTACATTTCTGTAGCAAACTCTTAATTTTGTGGCAATTTTCTCCTTTTCCTCGCTCATTTTCTTTTGCTATATAATAGCAATAGCTATTTTGCAGTGCAGTTGCAATACAGTTATAATATATAAAAAATAGGACTTATTTAATGTAAGACTGCATTTTCATTTTGCAATGATTGTAAATAAAGGAGCGTATCATCTGCATAGAAAATAACAAAGAACAACAATTATTAAAAGTGGCAAAATCTACATAACTGATCATAATAAGCTTTATTATCACATTAGGGAACATGATAATGATGATATACATTTTTAACTTTCCAAATCTTCATTTTCGGCATTTTTCTCCAGTTTATTTAAACCAGTTAAGCCAACATTGCTGTATAATGTATTTGCGAAAATAAAACCAACATTTTAAACTTTTAAACTAAAGCTGTTTTCTGAAAGACTTAATTATTCTGCAACGATTATAAAAAAACAAGAGTATCATCTGCATATAAAAGAACAAGAACAAAGAACAAAAGTGAAGTATGCCCTAAAGATGTTTTTCAGTAGTAATTGCAAAATGATGGGTTTTTTTTGTGTGTTTGTGTTTGACCTCAGTTCCACGTGAGTTGCTGCTGCAGACGGAGGAGTACGACCTGAACGTGGTTCGTCTCTGTATCCAGGTTTTCCTGCAGGATGAAAACGGCCACTACACGCGACCTCTGAACCCCATCGTCACCAACCCCATCTACGACAACAGTGAGTGACCTCGTCAGATCAATGGTCATGTAAATGTAACATCATCACGTCATGTGCAGGGTTTAACACTTTAAACCACTTTATATTTATTTTCATTTCCACACAAACAAAAGCAACAAAATACTTAAATAATAAAAGAATAAGATGATAAGATGATGAAGTTTAAACTAATTTAAATTACCGCAAAGACATAATACAGAGTATTGTAAAAAAAAAAGAAAATATATGGGAACAAACTTTTAAAGGCAAGTTTATTAATATATCCAATTTCAACCACAAGGCATTTTAAAGTGCTTTACAGTAAAAAAAAAACTACAAAAAAAGAACAGAAGCATTAAAGATAAAAAAGGCAAAATAAAACAAGGAATTAAATAGAGAGGTAAAAGAAAGAGGGGAGAAAAGGGAAATTAAAAAAGACGCAGAAGTTGCAATTATGGTTTTCAGGCTACATTTAATTAATTGATTTTACAGATCTGCACTCAGATAGCCACTGACCTAAAATATATCTCTATAAAAGGACAAATAAATTAAATATTATATTAAATACCGTAAACATTAAAATAAAATGTTATAAATCAATTGTTGCTGGTGCAGAGTTTGTGCAGGTAAAGTGTGAGAAATGCATGTGTGTCTCAACTCTGCTCTCTCTCACACACACACACACACACACTCACACAACAAAAACTGAGAAAGAGGAAGTTCTGTTCACACACGAACCCTCAACCAGCGCCGTTACCATGGAGCACTTCCTCTTCTGACAACAGACGTGTGACTTGTGACTCAATCTGATACGGCTTCGACTCACCGACCGCTCTGTTTGTAAAGTCTTTTCAACACAAACACTCGTGGAAATGTGCGAGTTGTGTGTCAGGGGCCACGTTATAAATAAATTCTGCGTCGGACACGAGAAAAAAACATTTGTTAATTTAATCGTGCATCTTTATTAGGGGTCACGATACGATACATGATACATGGTCCGCGATACCAATAATATCACAATACATGGTCCACGATACCAATAATATCACGATACATGGTCCACGATACCAATAATGTCACGATACATGGCCCACGATACCAATAATATCACGATACATGGTCCACGATACCAATAATGTCACGATACATGGCCCACGATACCAATAATGTCACGATACATGGCCCACGATACCAATAATGTCACGATACATGGTCCACGATACCAATAATATCACGATACAACGATTCTGTGATAATCGATATATTGAGCGCCCCAATCGTGAATCGCCAGTTTTCTGGGTGACGTCACGACTGGTTGTCACAGGTAGTCCTATCGCACTCACTTCCCTCTCATTCTTCAGCAGGTGGAGGAAAACCTACAACATTGATTGGGGTTTTGCAACTCACACTGCAGTGGTTTTTCATTTGGTGCTTATATCCTTTTTTTGTTCCAGTGATTGTTCGCAAGTTTTGGTCCAAATATTTCAACTCGAGCAATTGTTGAATGCAATCACACACATGTAGCTCCTTCTCTAAAACTGCACCACAGGATTTGTGGTAGCATTCGGTGGGTCATTCCACCAGTGTAGAACGACACATGAAAAGAGTCTGGATTGGCTTGTGCAGGGTGTTGGCACCGCCAGATGACTATCCTTGGATGAACGGAGGATTCGAGGGGTTACATGGGCAGCTAAGGGTAGCCAGTGGGGCTCAATGAACAGAGGGGTGACATGAAGACCAGGCACGCTGTAGCGGTTTCACATCCCAGGTCGGGAGGCCTGTTAGCAGGGCGTTGCAGTAGTCAAGGCGGGAGACGACCAAAACCTTTTGAGAAGAATTTTGTCACATTTATGTAAGATGGTAATAGTTATAGGCAGGTAACGTTCAATACAGATCCAGGAGGTTCTTCTGGATCCAGTGAAAGGTTTTCTTAGATCTTGTTTCCTCTGTTGTTTACCTTGTTGTTGTTGTTGTTGCATCATCAGGAGCCCCAAACACGGCAGAGCTGAGGATCTGTCGGGTCAACAGGAACAGCGGCAGCGTCAAAGGACAGGACGAGATCTTCTTACTCTGTGACAAAGTCCAGAAGGGTATGTGTTGTCTGCGTCTACCGTTTCACACATTTCACACTTCTCATGTTTTTCACCTAGCTTAATTCTATTTTCTTTTTAATTCATCTTCATTCAATCATTTCATCCATTAGTCCTTTCTCTGCATGTTCATTCCTGTCATCCCATCCTCAAATTTTACCTCCAGATGACATTGAAGTGCGGTTCTTCTCATCCGACGGCTGGGAGGCCAAAGGCTCCTTCTCGCAGGCGGACGTTCATCGCCAGGTGGCTATAGTCTTCAAGACTCCGCCCTACTACAACACCTCCATCACAGAGTCGATCACGGTGCAAATGCAGTTGCGGCGACCCTCGGATCAGGAGGTCAGCGAGCCCATGGACTTCAGATATTTGCCGGACGACAAAGGTGAGCCATGAACCTTAGATTCAGAAACCTTTCACACCTCTGATAGTAGCCTAAAGGAAATGGGAACCATTTCTCGGTTATTTCCAGTTTCTCTACATGAACATTTTGTGTTTCTCTGTAGACCCGTATGGCTACAACGAGAAAAAGCGTGGACGATATGAGCTGATTAAGATGGGATTGACAGGTAAGAGACTTGGAACCCTCTGAAGAGTTGATACGATTCTACATGTAGAAGCATTTATTTAATACACGTCATGTGATCTTCCTCTAGGTGGTCATTTCTCTGGTCTCGCTATGAACAGACCGAAGGCAGTGTCGCAGTCTACCATGAATCATATGCGTAAAGGTAACAGCTTAATAATGATAGTTAAAGATTGAGACCCAGCATAAAACAGGCACAGCTGTTGAAATAGATGACATGTTAAGCAGTCTATGATATCTTAAGAATATGTTCCCCACTTTATATTGCCATGACACAGCCTTTTTTCCAGCTGGAACCTGGAGTTTGTAAACCATTTACTCTTCTGCACCAAATCCCATTGAGAAAATCTGCGTTTTTCAACTTGCCAGAAACCAGAAGGTGGTGGTCTACTGCTGCCACAAGGATTTCAAACACTGACGTCACAAAATAACACATTTGAACTTCACGATACACACAGAGATAGATTAATTTACAAAGCAACACAGATTAATGATGAGATAAACTTAAGTTAAGTGGCTTTACTGTTTTATCCTGACGTCTACATGAGTAGCCATGTTTTTACTGAGATATGGGTTAGCTCCCGATGCTAAGGGAATGGGTTTATCAAAATGACTGCTCTGCCGTCACACTAAATGTCACTCCATGTGTTCCAGATCCCAACAACATGTACCTGAGGCAGCAGACTGCATCTACCATTCAGCAGCAGCAGCACCAGCAGCAGCAGCAGCCCTCCATATTCAACCAGCAGTACCAGCCGGGGCCTCAGAATGTGATCATGACATCACATGTTCCTAATGTACAAATCGGCCAATCATGGGCAAATCCTAATCCAGCACTCTCAGTGGATACAGTCACCATAAACCACGGTGCCATGAGCAATCTGCCTCGTCCCAACAGCAGCAGGCAACAGCAGCCAAAGCACGGATCTGGTTACCCTCGCAGAATGGAGCACCCCGGCTGTGAGAACAACACCCTACCACAGCTCTCCATCGGGGACCTGCAGTGTTTGGATGCAGTCCCTCAGGCCACTTTAAGGAATCAGTCGGAGTCCCCAGCCTTCCACCTGCACCAGCAAAGGGCTGAGCTTGACTCTGAGACCAGGGCCCAGAACCATGCGGGCAACCAGAATCAGGGACTCCAGACTATGTGGCCGACTTTTAATACCCTCAATACAGTCCAGAACACGTTTAACGGGTCAGTCCCTGGAGGTGGTAGCGGGTCACAGGGGCTAGGCTCTTTCCCCTTCCTTGAGGGAATTGAAGGGGATGATTTTCTGAAGATCCTGGTGGGAGGGTCTTCTAAAACTGGCCTCCAGCTGAAGCAGGAACCCCAATTCACAATGACACAGGAGAGCCACGCTGCTCTCATGCAATCCCCAAGAGAAAGCCAAGGTAATACATACACCAATTTGCTCCCTCGGCCAATGAGTAATGGCACAAACATGGATCAAATGATACACGATGGTAGCGGCGGTGCCCAGGGTCTTAAGAATCTTCAGAATCCTTACTCAAACAGTATGGCCTCAGTCGGCCCCTTTTCAACTGTGGCTGACTGGATCAAAGCCAATCGCCAAAGTGAATGAAAGCAGTTGTGGCATCAAAAAATAAACAGCTCCGAGGGCTTCACCGGTCTGGTCTGGTTTGGCCTTGCAAAGCCACAGATTTTGCTTTGTGTGTGTGGGCAATAACCAGACAAGGAGGTAGGAACTGTCTTGTTCCCTGATTCGCCAAAGACATCACAAGGAATGCTACCTACATCTAACTAGGTCTGGTCTATGTTGGGATTTCCCCATTGCATTTTTCCTTGACGACTAGTAACATAATTCATTATTTAGTTTAGTTGGAGCCTGTTTTTTTGGCCTTTCTGTCATGTTTGGCCATTAACCATTATCTCCCATTAAATTATACCCAGAAGGATACACCTTTTGGAATTTTTGTTGCTCAAAAATGGGGGGGACACATTTGTTGAATTCAGACATGGTTCTTGGTGGTTCATGGTGGGGATGTCGTGTGTGGTCTTTGTTTCTCATCAGCAAACTGTAAATACACTTTTATTCCACATTGTATCAACCCACGAAACGGAGGCAGTACAATTTCAGAGGTTCTCTTGTCTTATACCAGTGACACCATTTTATATTTGTGTAAGGTGTTGTGTGAAGGTTCCACCCTGCAATCATTGATTGTGCATTCCAGTTTTAGTTGGAAGTTGTAATTTCCCAGTTACAAGTAGGAAGATTAAAGCCCTCAACACATTCAAACTCCAAACTTGAAAAATTCAAAATGGATGCTCTTAGCATCAACAAAATTAAAGATGTACTGGGGGTTTCTGTGTTCTTTATTTCCGATCCAATAAGTCGTTCACAGAGTATTGTCCTACTGGTTCCAGTTTTTCATGTATGAAATACCCTGTAATGTTTATCAAATGGACCAAGATGGCTTGCTACTTAGCAGACCTAACTGTGTCGCTAACATTAACCACAGAATAACCAAAGGTGGGGGAAACATTTCGATACCATTATGAAATTAGACGAATTAGAACATTTCAGAGAAGACAAAGTAGTTTGCAAGTTAGCAAACCTAGCTGAAAATGCTTAAAAAAAATATATATATATATATATATATCAACCACCGAAAATCCCAGTTAGCCACTCTCTGTGGAAACTGGAATGCATATAACTCGGGTAGGACTTACAAGAAAACTGGAATGAACTATTTAAAGTGATGAGTTGCATTATAGCTGTGACCACGTCCCCTTATTCACTGATTAGTTTGGATTACTTTAAATAAAACAGAGCTCAGTTCAATTGACCTGGATTCTAACACCAGAGAGTGGTGGATTCATGCCTCACTGGTGTTTTCTAAGGTGAATGTACTGCTTTTTTCATCATTTCTTTGTCTCTCTCAGGAGAAATTCCTGTTATTGTAGATGAACTTGTTATTGCTTCATTCATAGCTTCATATTTTTGCGTTCTTTGACAGACTGTTTGCTATTAAGTGCACTCTGTACATACATGTTAGCCATAGTTGAGCATGGCTTGTGCTGAAACACTCGACGATTGGCAAGGTACTGAAATTTCCATTGAGGAAGTGGGAGGAAGCACTTTGAGTAGGTGTCTTTCCTTTGTAATGACTATGTCATACCAGTGATCACATATATTCTCCAGAGTTTTCAGAGATGTTTTATTGATACATACTGTATGTTAACTTTTTTGTTTTTCTTTAATTGTTTTATTCATTCAACACAAAGTTTTCTGGACAGGAAGTGACTGGACATGTGATGATGATGATGATGATGATGATGATGGAGAAGAATTTTACCTGTTTTCTTACTTAGTGTACATTCCACAAGCTTTGATGAGTACATTGTAAATGTTGCTTTTTTAAAAAGAAAAGAATTGTACTACATTTTCTTTATTAAAAAAAATCACTTTCTTCAAATTGTGTCAGTTATTTGTATTTGTCAGTAACAAAGTGCACATATAACAGATATAATTGAGATATAATTTAATCAGTTATTTATATGATTGTGAAACACTGTGGGCATTAGTTATCATGTCTAAATATAAAGCAGAACTTTAACCAAAAAAAAGAATCAAGAATGGAAAAAACAGAACTCTTAGTTTCATAATAAAATATCGGTTAGTGCAAAAATAAACGCTTCACCTCATAAAACCTCTGCTAATTTAAGTGTACGTCATATTAAGAATATGATTTTGTCTTTTACAACAACAAAAAATGAAGTATGTGTCACGTTGTATAAACCACACCAAACCCCATAGAGAAAACTAGTGATTTTAACATCACAGCACACAGGAGTCTCTGATCCACTGCTGTAGACCAGCAGCTCCTGTGTCCGTGTGAAGTAAAATCGCTGATTTTCTCTATGGACTTTGGTGTGGGAGAGTGATTGCTTTACTAAGCCTGTCAAATGACAAGATGAAGCATTGAACATGTTATATGTATATGAATTTGTATATGTACTGTGTATATGTATATGTATATATATATGTTGATACATAGATCACTCACTCTCCCACACCAAAGTCCATAGAGAAAATCAGTGATTGTAACATCACAGCGCACAGGAGTTGTTGATCCACTGCTGCCTCCTTTACTAAGTTCATATGTGTTATTTTGTGACTTTGGTGTTTGAGTTATTTCAGTTGGAAACACAAACTTTTCAAACACGGCAGCAGTCGACCAGCACCTCCTGTTTCCCTGAGTTGGTTTTCTCGATGGACCTTTGTGCAGAAAGGTGAGCTGTCAACAAAGTGATGTCAGCATATGTTTCCAGTTGGAAAAGATTGCCTTGATGGTGAGATAAGAGACGTAACGTCAGAACCTCACATCTACATATATATACGTCACACATATGTTGTCATCAGTAGGAATAACAACAATATTTCCTCTGGTTGCTAAAATAAGGAGAAGATAACCTGACACTGACTCAGGTTACTGACTCAGACATTCCTCAACAACAGACTGAACCATGTGACTCTGCACTTTCAGTTTGAATCTGTCATCCCGTTACTTTTCGTCATGGCTAAACAGAGCTGGACTTCAGTCAATATGAAAGCGAGTGTGAACAGTGAAACCAGGCTATGGTCAAAACCTGTTTCACTGCCATATTTAGGCAGAAAACGCAAGTGTTTTTGACCTCACAGTTGAATATGAACAGTCATACAGCAACAAAACAAAAGTGAAAATATTATATATTATACAGCATTCTTTGTCATGTACATCATCATTTCAATAGAAAAGTCCAGAACTCTAGAAACGATAGAATACACACATACTATTCCACACTTTCTTCTCAGGAGCCAATAACAAGAGCCTCCACAAGGAGGCAGTAATGCAACAATATGGTTGCTGAAGAAGAAGAAGAAGAAGAAGAAGAAGAAGAAGAAGGTTCTTGAAGTTCAGGAAAGTTTGGACATTCTCCTTCTAAAAAGCCGTAAAAGAAGAGGTTGGTGTCGTGAAACCTTGAGCATTCATTGTAGAAGAGAACATGTACCTTTAAACCTTATTTTCATGTAGAGTTTTTAAATAGAGTTGGATGATAATTCCACAAAGTCTTCATTGTTTTTATGTTTGCATGGTCTTGTTTGTCTGAAATAGCTGCTACCAATCGTGTTCTTGAAGTCTAGAGAACTTTCAACTGATGTGATGAATGTTTGTAGAAAAGTTGCAAAACCATAGTTGAAGTTGAAGAAAAATGTTTGTTTCACGTTATTTTGGTGCAAAGTCACTGTTATTTTTAAGGGTTTTTAATATAATGTTTGTTGTTTTTAATGTTTTTATGGTCTTGTTTTCTCAAACAGCAGCCTGGACCTGCCACCAACATGGCTGACGAGTGACAAGACACATTCCTAGAAGGACTTGGACCTGGTTTTGACCTCACAATATAAAAAAGTAAGCATTGCCTGGTTGTGTTAAGCACACGTAGCTTGTCCGTCGCCTCACCGCTTCTTCTCATTACACAGGAAATGACGTGTAAGTCAGACACATGTGAAAAGAGATTATTACCTTGAGGTTGCAATGATGTTGAGGTGACAATGAATGACATCAGGGCTCCGTGTCATAGGTGAAATCTTGATAGATCTGTGATAGAGCGTCTGTGATGCTTTAGCCCCATTATGCTCTGGTTAGCATTTAACTGTTTTGCTTTATTAAGCTTTCTTATATGACATCAGGGACTGATGGTATCATGCAAGAGTCTAAATTGAGTAGTAAACATGGTAAACTTTGTTTGTCATGTTTATACATAGTTTGTACTAAAGATGCTGCAGAGTACTGTACATATCTCTTGCTAATGTTCTGCGAGACAGTAACTCATCACTTTTCTGACAGGAAACTGAAGTTTGTAAACCACTCACTGTCCCACACCAAAGTCCATAAAGAAAATCAGTGATATTAACATCACAGCACACAGGAGTTATTGATCCACTGCTGCTCATCATGCAAATTTCAATGTGTTATATTGTAAATTCAGTGATTACATTCTTTTGTTCAGATTTACATCTGTGACACAAACTGACCACACGAGGCAGTAGTAGACCAACAACTTTAAGCTCCTCGCAGGCTAAAAATGCTTAATTTCTCTATGGACTTTGGTGCAGGAAAGTGGACAGTTTACAAAGCAACAGAAATATCAGTTTACAGTTATTATAGTGAGATAAACTAGTAAAAAAAACGACCCTGTAATTATTGTAGGTGTAAACTGGCATGGATTTTACAACGTGAACTTTATGTTACATTGTTTCAGCCACGGAAATACTTAGTAAGTAGCTCATAATTAGGCTGCTAATAAAAGGGAAAAGGGAAAGCATCTTTATTGTCATTATACTGGTATTGTACAACGAAATGTCGAGGTCAGATGGAGGGTTGATCAGAGCCGCTGCGACTGAGCGCGCCGCCACAAGGGACCAACCTGACCGAATGTAACTAACATGTTTTGATGGTGGGAGGAAACTGGAGAGCCCAGGGGAAACCCACGCAGACATGGGGAGAACATGCAAACTCCACACAGAAAGGTCCCAGACCAGGAATTGAACCCAGCACCTTCTTGCTGTGAGGCAACAGTGCTAACCACCACTACTAACCACTGCGCCACCATGCCGCCCTAAAGATAACTAGACAGATAACTCGTTAACTATGACCTAAATATACAGATAACTGGTTAGTCATATTAATAAGTATGTGCTAACAAAGATAACTAGACAGATAAACTTGCTAACTGTTAGCTAAATATACAGATAACTAGTTAGCTAAATGAGTAAGTGGGCTGCTAACAAAGATAGACAGATAAATTGTTAGCTGGTATTAGCTAAATAAACAGATAGCTATTTAAGTATTAGCTAAATAGACAGACAACTAACCCTATCTAATTAATAAGTAGACCGCTAACAAAGATAACTAGACAGATAACTCTGTCTAAAGATGTCCAAAGATTTACTCCCATATTTCCTAAAATCATTCATTTTCTCTATGATGTTTGGTGTGGGAGAGTGAGTGGTTTACGCATGTTTGTTTTCCAGAAGGAGAAGGGCGTCTAAACATGAAGGAAAGCAGAAAACTTAGCCTGAACGTGACATAGGTGAGTTTTAATTCTTTTATTAGCTGAGAGGTTTGTTGTGCGACTAAAATCAGATGGTGTTTTTATGGAGCTATGTGTAAATACCTCAAAGCTAACCACTGAACCTGAACTATCTCCTTGATGTCAAGTTACTAGAAAACAAATGACAAGCCAGCCTCGGCGTGTTGTTTTCCTCTCGTTTTTACAGTTTACAATATTGTAAAGTCGTCACTTTGATTCTAATCGAGCTGCTTTTCTCTGACAGGAGGGTAATTTACAAGCAGACGACGTCCAAATGACGCGTCGTTACCGAGGAACCCAGGATGTGCTGCACTGGCGACGCTGGTTTTCTCTTGTACTGGGAGACTGAGGTATATACACTGCTGTGTGTGTGTGTGTGTGTGTGTGCGTGTGTGTGTGTGTGTGAGTGCGCCTCGCTTCCTTCCTGTGTTGTTGCCCGGTGTGAAATCTCACTGAATCTCAGGGTACTGTAAACAACCTGGTCCCAGCTCACATGCACACACTGCATTTCATTTATTACTCCATTTTCAATTAAATCTGCAGCATTTGGTCATTTTTTATTCCCTTAAATCTCCTTTTGCTGAAAACAAAATGGTTAAGAGCTGAATGTGAAGTGAAACTGAATGACCTACATAGACTTTAGAGCTGCAGCTAACAATTATTATCAAAATCAATGAATCTGCTGATTATTTTGTTCTTTAATTGGTTTGTTTTGAAATGATGTCTTGTTTTTGTCCACAAACCAAATGTATTCTGTTTTAATGATTTCTTTATTTTATGTGGTTTTAGAAAGTCCTGACATAAATGCACAGATTCAGCAGGAACAACAGATTTCAGCTCCTACCACAAAAGGCACAAAGTGTACAACATCTTATGAATATATTCACCACTTCATCTCACTGATAGAACTTTTCTGAATGGAAACTCTGAAGAGAAAATCAGATAATCAATCACATATGAACTCAGTGATGTGTGTGTGATGCTAAAGTCACTGGTTTTCTCTGTGAGCGATGACACACATTTCAGTCTCCAGTCACTTAAAGGTGTCCTGAATATGTCATAGAATGAAGATGATATAGACTTTTAGTCGGTGTGCGTTTAGTTAAGTTGCTTTAAAGTTGTGTCACAATCACCGCCCTGAATGATCCTGTTTGAATACATTTAAGTGTGTAGTGTTAAGAGATGATGCAGGGTGATGACATCACACTGCATGTGTGTGCCGGTGCACATGTGTGTGTCATGTTTGCTCCTCGTTGAAGTCAACTTAAGTTTGTGTGTGTGTGTGTGTGTGTGTGTGTGTGTGTTTCGACATTTCCTAACCGTGTCCTGGAAAAAGACGAGATAGACCTGTTTAGCCACCTATTTCCAGTAACGTCCCTCCCTCTGCTGCACTGTCTCCTCCCCCCTCTCTCTTTTCTGCTACCCTCCTTTCTTCCTTTGAAGCTCGCACACACACGCACACACACACACACACACGCACACACACACACGCACACACACACACGCACACACACACACTCACACACACACGCACACACACACACACACGCTGACACACTGACTGAGTCTGACAACATCGTCATCCTGTCACACTCCACCTTAGTGAACCTGCTGTTATGTCACCAAACGAGTCTGAGGTTAATCAGCCATCATTCAACAGAGACGTGATAATAATAACAATAATAATTATAATAATTATAATGATGATGATGATAAATCACTAAATCAATCAAACAATGTTTATTTGTATCAGCCATGATGTCCCCAAAGGGCATGACGTAAAAGTATAAAACATCAACATAAAAGAATAATAACAATAGACCAAGTGCCACTTTATTAGGAACGATTTCTCAATCACCGAGAGCAGCATTACACGTCACCAAACTGCATTGTGGGTCTGTTGCCTCACTTTGCTCATGTTAAACATACTACACATGTTTTTTGTCACTTTTGTGTTAGCCAGGACAGAGAGTGTGCGCTTTAGCACAACTCGGCTCGGCTCTACTATCACTGCTTTTCCATCAGTGATAGTACCAAATTCTTATAATTCCAAAATCTACTTATAATTCCAAATCCCACTGACTGGTCAGAGAGTGTCATCACTGAAGAGTCATGAGCGCGACGTCTGACGCAAGAATCAAAGCCAACAATGTCCAACTGTAGATCACATTTAAAAAGACTTAAAAATCCCTGAGAACATGTGTTTATCTCCAACATTTAGCAAAAGAAATGTCTAAAATGTCAATATTTGACAGAGGAGTGTGGTGTATTTAGAGACAGCACTGCTGAAAGCCGCCAATCGTGACCACGTTCAGTGGTATTTCAGTTCAGTGACTGTGTCTCCGCTCATGCAGGAAGTACTGCACCATTCTGTGAACAAACCTTTTTAATCAACTGATATAACATGAGTCAGTTACACCCAGTTTAAGTGTTACCCTTAACCTAACCCTTAAACGTCTAAAACCAGGTCTTCACCTGGCTGTTTAAGCCATGAAAAAGTTGTGTTTTTCTGTTTTCAGATTCAGTCTAGACACTAAAGCTACAGTGAGAGTGATCAGTTTCATGGAATCATGCTGGCATAATGTCAATATCATTATCAGCAGATCTTGCTGGAAACCACATGTCTCGCGTAAAAAGTAGGTGAGACGTCAAAACTCAAAAATAGACTCACATGTGCATTCGAATCTGTTCAAACACATGATGGAATGCAGCAGGTCCAGGTTTTACCTTCCACCAGCACCAAGCGTCAGACTCGCTCAGAGTTAGAGTTCCATCACTTTCAGCCTTTTTTTAAAGCATAAATATCAACAAAACCTCAACTTCAATTTCAGCTCAGCCTCATCATTTCGACGACGACATCACTCAAGAGATCGTGGTTTAACCCGGCGCCATGTTGAGCTTTTACAACATGAAGATCCATCCAGAGGTTCTGGATGTCCACACAACATGTGTCTCACAAATCAACATTTCATGTTATAATAAATGGTATGTTTCCTAATTGTATGTTAGGTGGGAGCAGACCCATGAAGCACTAGCCTACAAAGTGCTCTCTTAAAAGCTTATGTTGCCCCTGGACTACTCCAGTCATCGAAGGATCAATCCAGACCCACCAAGCGCTACCAGAACAGGGTATCTTCAAGTCTATCTTCAAGAAGCTCTTGAAGACCCAGCTCTTCCAAGAGCATCTTCTGTCCTCGCACTTACCTTTTAGCCCCTCCCCTGCACCATGTCCTTCTGCACTTGGATCCACCTCACCACTCTCAGCCTCTATCAGTCCACTGTTCCTCACTAGTGGAGTTCTTTCCAAGACTTCTTCTTCCTCTTTTGTAAGTCGCTTTGGATAAAAGCGTCAGCTAAATGCTTAAATGTCTTTTTGGCCTGATAAAGAGTGTGTGTGAGTGAGTGAGTGAGTGAGTGAGTGAGTGAGTGAGTGAGTGTACGTATGCACATCCATGTCAGTTTTGGAGCTGTGTGGGGATTTTCCCCGGGCTGTGAAACATGAGTTGGGTCTTGCACGAGGAGCGTCTCCAGCTACACGTACCTCGTGACACCTGTAATTAAAATGTGCTAAAGGAAGTTTGCAAATTGTAGGATCAGGGAAATTGCGCTCAGAGAAGTGGAAGTAATAATCACAGCTCTGTGTATCTCACAGCCAAGGTGTTGGCTTCAGTGATCACGCAGGTGGTTCATGTGATGACGACATTGTTTGGGCGTCGTTCCATGAAGTAGACAAATTCTTGTTTTAAAAATCAATAATAATGATTTAGTTTGGTGTGGTCTCTCGTCTTAAGTGATATGTGGTTGTATGAGGTCCTCAGAAAAGTGTCTTTATCTCACTGTGAGACACTGAAGTTTGTAAACCCCTCACTCTCTGCACCAAAGAAAGAAGAGAGAAAATCAGTGATTTTAGCATCACACAGGAGTTCACTGCTCCACTGCTGCCTCCATCAGTAAGTTCTAATGTTATTTTTTTGTGTATTCAGCATTAAAAATCCTTTGTTCAGATTGACCTCAGTGACACAAATTGACCACATGAGGCAGCAGAGGACCAGCAGCTCCTGTGTCCCCGTGAGCTTAAATCACTGATTTTCTCTATGGACTAAGTGGTTTTAAAGCATTACTTTATGATCTCTCAAAAGTATATTATTCACTTTGTCTTGCTCTAAACTTGAGTTTTCAAGTGACTCACTCTACAACACCAAAGGTTTTAGCTCTTGACACAGGAGCTGCCAAGAACTAATAACTCTCTTCTCTCTCAAATCTCTTTCTCTTTCTAAGGATTTATTTGGCATTCAGATCTGTCACTTTACGCACTCTGAAATTCCACTCTTTGTAACTGGTGGTGTGGCGTGTTTTTGCTGGACATCACGCTGGACTGGCCTGAAAGTAACGTGAGCACTTTGCACAAACACTAGTTCCTCCTTATTCTTTCCTTTTCTGTGTGTGTGTGTGTGTGCGTGTGTGTGTGTGTGTGTGTGTGTGTGTGTGTGTGTGTGCGCGTGTGTGTGCATGTGTGCGTGTGTGTGTGTGTGTGTGTGTGTGTGCCGCATTCATGATTATTGCACAAAACGCAAAGCAGAGGGGAAGATGCAGGGTGACACAAAAGTGGAACTGTTGAGAGAGAAAAAGTTGGTGGAACATACACGGATCAGCTGTTGATTAGGTTTTGGTGAGCACAGACAGTGAGTGCTCACCGCAGGGTCATGATGTCACTTCCTAACAAGTTTTTAAAAAACACATCACAGGTGAGCGTGTTCTCAAAAGTCACACAAAAGTTACAAAAGTTACAAAAGCTTAAAGTGAAAGTTCAGGGCGTTTTTTTGTAGTGTGGCTGAATGAGGTAATGATAACTAGACAGCACTAACTGGGCTGGGAGCGCCCCCTGTGCTGAGAATCAGTCTGTGCAGGCAGGCTGACTCCATGAAAACACAAGAGTCTACAATATTTGAAGATTATAAATATATATATATATATATATATATATATATATATATTATATTATAAATAGAATATTTGAATTTTGACACGTTCACGTCTGTATTTTTATAAACCACTCACTCTCCCACACCAAACCCCATCATCACACACAGGAGTTGTTGATCCACGTTCAAATGACTTATTTTGTCCCTTTGGCATTTAAAACCCTCAGTGACACAAAGTGACCACACGAGGCAGCAGTAGACCAGCAGCTCCTGTGTCCCCAGTGACATTAAATGGCTATTTGTTTCTATGGCGTTTGGTGTGGCAGCGTGAGATATTCTAGTCAAAGTAAAGAGACTGATCCTGCTTTACAGAATGAACATATAGGTTTAAATCCTAAAAAAGAAGAACCTATTATTGACATTATCTTTCTTATATCGACCTACATCGTCTTCTTTCGCTGCCTACACAGCAGCAGCAGAGTGAATATTACATCACATGTCATTTAGCAGACACTTTTATCCAAAGCGACTGACAAGGGAATTGAGTACAATCAGTTGAACGTCTTTCACACACAGGGTACTGGTCTTAACCACTGAGCCACTCCACCCACGTGTGACTATCATGTGAGGACGGATTCCCCTGTCAGCGCTCACTCATGTCTCAGTGTTGCTGAGGTTAGTGAGTGGGTTAACCTGCGACTGTGTCGCTGCTGTGACGAGAGCAGCTGTGCAGAGGTGTGTGTGTGTGTGCGTGTGTGTGTGTGCGCTGAGGTTTCAGCGAGGAGTCCTGTGATGTCAAATGTGTGTGTACGTATGTCAGCGTATAGAACGCCCGTGTGTGTGTGTGTGTGTGTGTGTGTAGGAGTGTGAGGCTGACGTTTGAATCCCAGCTGATCCAGGGTCGTGTGTGTGTGTGTGTGTGTGTGTGTGGGAGGACACTGAGCTGATGAGTGTCCTGATATTTGAGGTTTTGTGTCGTCAGCCTTTGACCTTTATCACTGTGGTTAAGATCAGCGACATTAAATAATCATTTGCATTTAAACACATCTGCAAATGACGCCCCACAGGAAAATGAGCTTATAAGCACAATTCAAAATTATTTTTACAAAAAAGGAAAAAAGTCGCTATTAAGGGTTCGTACACACGGGATTGAGTTCGGGACAATCTGCAAAAGTTTTGTATGGTGTCTGCTTTTTCATCCTCATGCAACCGACTTTAATCATTTAAAAGTATTTATTTATTTGTTTGAAAATACACTTTTTGTTTGCAGGGATTGGAATTCTCTTTTGCTGGAAATCGTTGGTAATATCTCAAAGATAATCTGACAAACGTTACATTTACAGTTACAATTATTATTAAGTATTTTGTCGGATTGCGGCGGGGAAAACTTAGGGGGCGTACAAGATATTTTATTTGTGTCTTTGATCAATTCATAAAGTGTTGTTGGATGTATCCTAGTTGTTATTATTGTGACTCAAACTTCAGATTTTATTGATATGATGTCAATTTTCACAAAGGAGGGAATTTCCCATTTATCTGCATCAGTGTAGCCTGATAATCTGACCAGGAGTTTTGTCACCCTCTGTTGGACAAATGTGAACATACATTTTAATTGTATGAGTTGAATGCATCCCATAATACTTTTCACACACTCTATTTAATTACATTTAAATACAAAACTCGGCAATGCACCATTATTTTATTTTATTTTATTTTATTTTATTTATAGAAAGCGTATTTACATGTCCTGATGCTCTTTCTCCTCCTGACCGACTGGTGGCGGTAATGCGCCATTATGTTGTTTTGACAACCGCCATTTTAAATTCTGACACATGATGGAGTAGTAGTAGAAGAAGAAGACGACGAAGAAGAAGCAGGAGCAGAGAGGGACGAGCATCGAGCCACGGGTTCCGTGACACTTCCACCGTCCGTGGACTCATATTTCACACATTTTTCGGGATGGCCTCACAGCCTCCGCCAAAACCGTGGGAACGACGTATTCCGGGAGCGATGAGCGCGCCTGTAAATTACAGGTAAACACGGTGTTTAGCCGCTAGCTCTCAAGCTGTTTGTGTTGAGCGGCTACAGCATGCTAGCTAGCTAGCTAACACCAAAACTCGTCACACAGCAAATTAAAAATGAAATACTTGAGTAACGACAGGAATGGCTGGTTTTTAATCAGTCATTAGCCGGTTAAATCGGTTAATAATTTAACCTTTTGTATTCACCTTTAGCCTCGTAAATAATTTAATCCCTTAGCGAAAAAGCTAACGTGTTAGCGACACGGCTGTCAATAAAATAAAGGCTGAAATAATAGCTCGATTAATCTATTTTGGTAGTCGATTCATTGGTTTGAGTATTTTTCAAGTTTATCTTATCAGTTTCGTTTTTTCAAAATAAAAGTCAGATTTTAATATTATTTCAGTATGTGGATGTTATTGTTTTTTCTCTCAGATATAATATGATGATGCCTATTATTCTTTATGCTTAAAAGTGCACAATTGCTGCCCCCCCCCCCCCCCCTTTATGTCATTTAGTCTTAATTCCACATTAATCTTACAATCCAGAACAATTTAAAGCCCTCTCTGGTGCTTCCTGATAGCTATGACCTTTCACCCTTTTGCTTTTCTGTTCATTTGTGCAACAATGACAGTTAATGGTTATCTCTGTTCATTATCAGTGCAATGTTGAAAATAAGTCTCTTTTTCAGACTTTTTGTCAAATTAAAAGGTGATAACATTTAAGCCTTATTTATTTACAATGTTATTAGAGATCAGGTAAAGTCAGAACTGTCGTCAACATCCTGGTAAACAGTAACCTAATGTCTGCTGTTGCTTTACTTACACACCAGGCTCCTTTTTAAAGGTATAGTATTAGTTTTTAAAAATGTAGTTTTATTATGTTTTTGGCTCCTTTTTAAGGACCATGTTAGCACACTTCCTGTGAAAGCAGAGACACCAGGAAAAACAGGTTTTAGCCACTAACTGAAAGACAGACGCACCTGTTAAATACTATTTATACTTAAGTCAACAGTATGAAAAGAATTTGTCAAAAAGCGAACCTGTTTAGGGCTTTAACTATCGATTATTTATTTTTTTAAACGATTTTCTTGGTTAATCGAGTTCTTTGTTCAATAAAATGCCAGAAATTGTTCAGTATCAGTGTTTGTCAAACTCTAGAAATGATGATGTTCTTAAATGTCTTTGTCCACAAACACAAAATGATTCAGTTTTAATAATTTATTTGTTTTATGGAGCAAAGAAACTAGAAATTATTCACATTAAATAAGCTGACAAATCAGAGAAACTCGTTGTAGGTGTAGAGTGTAGGTACATCACATGAACATTTTAATTTGACCTTTTAATCAAGCAAAACCTTTCCTCGGAGACTGAGTTTTCAGTACTGAGTCAGTACTTATATTTATATATATATATATATATATATATATATATATATAGTACAATTTTTATCTATACTTAAAACCTGAATCGTCCCCTTAGCAGCAATAGTGTATAAAGTGCGTCTTTGTGTGGTTTTTTTTCATCAACCAGGTCTGCAGAATTTGCACCAGCTCCAGGTCTCTCCACACCTGCTGGCACTCCTGTCCTGACCCGGATGGTGCCCCCTGTCCCACCACGTCCTGTCCAGCAGTCGTATCGTCCATCCTATGGCTCCTTCAACTCGTCCTACAGCCCCTATGGGAGCTCAATGTTAGGAGGCTACAGCCCTTACAGCTACGGCGGCAGCTATGGTGGTGGCTATGGCGGTGGCGGCTACGGCCTGGGAGGTTACGGCCGCTTGCCCCACACAGAAGAGGTCCCCCCCAGCAGGTTTGTGCAGCAGGCTGAAGAGGGCAGCCGCGGCGCCTTCCAGTCCATCGAGAGCATCGTGCAGGCCTTCGGCTCGGTCAGTATGATGCTGGACGCCACCTTCTCCGCCGTATACAACAGTTTCCGCGCCGTGCTGGACGTCGCCAACCACCTGACGCGGCTGCGCGCTCACCTCACCCGCGTCCTGTCAGCCTTCGCTCTGGTTCGCACGCTGCGCTACCTTTACCGGCGGATACAGAGGCTGCTGGGGCGGAGGTCTGGCACCGAGACCGAGGACTTGTGGGCAGACAGCGCTGCCGATGCCATAGCTACAACGTCGTCCGCGGGGTTTGAAGCGGGGCTGGAGGATCAGACGGTCAAATCTTGGCCCATCTTTCTGTTTTTTGCCGTCGTCTTGGGCGGACCCTACCTCATCTGGAAACTGCTGAGCTCTGGCCCTCGCTCTGAAGAAAGTGGTGAGACCAGGTTCTGTTTCTGTGTAGATGAGGCCTTAGTTTCAGTCACTTGTCATTACTAAGTCAAGATGTGTTTTTATTTATTTATTTTTGCTGTTTTAGCCAGTAACTGGGCCAGTGGAGAGGACGACCATGTCGTCGCCAGAGCGGAGTACGATTTCACGGCTGCTTCTGAGGAGGAGATTTCTCTGAGAGCAGGAGACATGCTCAACCTCGCTCCTAAAGGTGAGAGAACCTCCATGACCTTCAGCCTTCAGTCTCCTCGTCTCGCGTTTCTTGGTTTTGAAGGATTTACACTGATGAAAGTTAGTCGTTGGGTCCATAAAACATCAGAAAATGAATTTATAAAATCTATTAAATCAATGCCAGGTTAAATCTATGATATTATAACTTGATGTTTGTTGCTTTAATTCATAGATAGACAGACTTTTCCAACAGGAAACTGAAGTTTGTAAACCACTCACTCTCCCATACCAAACCCCATAGAGAAAATCAGGGATTTTAACATCACACACACAGGAGTTGTTAGTCCACTGCTGCCTCCATCACTAACTTCAAATGTTATTATTTAGTGTATTCTGTGTTAAAAATGTTTTGTTCAGATTAACCTCAGTGACACAATTTGACCACACGAGGCAGCAGTAGACCAGCAGCTCCTGTGTCCCTGTGAGCTAAAATCACTGATTTTCTCTATGGGGTTTGGTGTGGGAGAGTGAGTGGTTTAAAAACTCATATTTCCTGTTTGGAAAAAAGTGTTTATTAGTGAGAGAAAATCATTTAAGCTATTGTTTTTATATTGCAGACTTAAGATGGCATATAATTAATATGGTGACTGTTTTCTGTTGGCTTTTGTTTTTTTTATTCTTTGAAAAGTTTCCCAAATGTTCCTCTAATTTGATGACCTCACACATTTCCCCCCCCGTCCTCTTTGTTGCAGAACAACAGCCCAGAGTCCGTGGCTGGCTGCTGGCCAGCGTGGACGGTCAGACCGCCGGCCTCGTCCCTGCCAACTACGTCAAGGTTCTGGGGAAGAGGAGAGGACGCAAGCACGCAGAGACAGACAGACTCTCTCAGCTCCAACAAGTGAACACACAGACGCCGCCTCAGGCTGCGCCGTCACAACAGAATCCTCCTGCCCAGACCTCAGAGGAGCTGCTGGAGTCGGTGTACAGAGAAACTCCGGAAACAACCAGCTCCGGTGTGAGCTCCAGCACGGTCGTAAATATCACTGACAAAATGGACCTGTGAGGTTTTTACATTATGCAACGATGTTCAGCTCATTCTGTCGTAATGTTACACTTGACTAATAATCACCTGATGATAGACACTAAGGCCAAGTCCACACTGGATGTGTGTGTGGAGACGCACGTGTTTCACTGCAGAAAAGACCCTAAAAAAATATAATTTCTACAACATTTTTAGTGTCTGTAGCATCACATAAGACAAACGAGTCCTGTTTCTGTTTCAAAATAAAAAAAAATGCTCTAGCGTAAACTCTGGTTTGTTGTTTGGTCCAAACCAGAAAATATTCACATGTTAGAAGCTAAAAAATGAGAGATGTTCAATTTAGTAGTAACTCAAGCATTTGGGTTCCCTGAATCAATTTTCTAACAAAGCTTTTATTGTGAAATACTTACTTCACACTGAAGAATCCTGACATGTTGTTGAATACAAAAGAGTTTTTTAAGGAATAATATGTAGAGCGCCTCAACACAACAACAGTAACGTTTTCAAAAATCTAACTCTCTTTAAATCCATAGAAATCCACTTGTATTTTGAAGACAATTGCCTGTGATTTTGCATTGATTAAGCTGCTGCTGTTGTGTTTAAAACTCGCTTTAAAATAAACATTTAAATGCTCTATTCTCAGTAAAAGGCCAGGATTCCTCTGAGAGAAGAATTTGCCGCTCCTGCAAATATTTCACAATAAAAGTTATGTTGGTTAAAAAAACATTTGTTGGAACAGAAATGCTATAGTGCTTTTATTTTTTAAAGAAGTACAAGACAGCTCTGATTGAAAGAGAGCGAGACCTTGTGGCAGAAATTAGTGTTTAATCGTGTATTCAAGTATATTTGACGATATTTTTCAAATAAGCTGCCTGTTTTAAAACACAGCTACACAGTTCCAGTGCGTCCACGGCCTTAAAGAAACACTGTTGACCTCAACAGTAAATTTCAACTTCAGTTCTGCTAACGTTATTGGTTATCGAGGTTGTGTTCTGTTTCGAGCTGCTGTGTTTCTCTTTTCTTCTCTTAGTCGAGGAACTTAAAGAAAGACTTTGGGGTAAAACTGAGATTGTTCAGTGATGGAAATAATTTAAATGTATCTGACGGTGTAAGGACAAAGCTGTTGTGCTTTGTTTGATACTGTAGTGAAGTAAATGTGTGCGTGATTGATGATCATGGGCCTTTTTACCTTGTCTCTGGATTTGTTCGCGATCAGAGGGAAGGGCTAATTTTGCACAGTTAACATTTAATGCTGAAAATAAATATTTTTAAAATCAAAAGATAAAGTGTCATATCTTTATTATGTGTCGTGTGTGTGTATATATATATTTATATATATGTGTGTGTATATATGTGTATATATACGTGTATATATGTATATATATATGTATATATACATGTATATATGTATATGTATATATACATCAAAAGATAAAGTGTCATATCTTATGTGTCCTGTGTGTGTATGTATATATGTATATATATATATATATATATATATATATATATATACATATACATATGTATATATTTATTTGTGTACACATATGTATATGTGTACGCATATATGTATATATTATATATATATGTGTGTGTGTATATATATATATGTATATATACACATATATATACATATATAAACTGTACAATAATCTGTGACTGTATGACAAACACTGCGTGTGTTGTGATTTACGGCACAAGTACCGAGTTTGCGGCCGTGTTGTCACTTGGAAAAAGAGCGTCGAACAACCTGGTGCAGTGCGACACCGGAGAAGAAAACTCGCCGCTGTAAATGTTGTATCGTTTTAAAACCGTATAAAACACAACGTAGTGTTTTAATAACACGTTCTAGTCGGTTAAAAAAACACGCAAACATCCTAGTTTGTATTTTATACTCGCCGGCTGAAGCTAATGCTGCCTTCAGGGACTGTCTGAATTTGTCAGGTTATTGATAGAAATTACTTTTCACTTTGAATGAAACAAGTAGAATTTTTAGTTGATGTTTATAGTTAATTCCGGAATCGTTGTGTGACAAGTAACTGCGTCACATTTAGAGGAATTCTATTGTAATCGAGTTGGTTAAAATAAAAATTCCGCAAACATACGTACTCGGTGAGCTCGATTTTATGCTAGCTGGCTGAAGCTAGTGCTGCCTTCACGGACTGTCGGAATTTATCTGGTTGTGGATAGAATTGAACGACTTTTCACTCCCACGTTGAATAAATTTAGCAAATGTTTTACGCGGCAACATTTTACAATCAACCATGACATCGTTATGTGATGTGACAAGTCCCATTTTTGAGGAGAACACTTTAAAAGCTGTGCTCTTAAATACAAGTCGGCATTATTTAAATAAATAAATAAATAAATAAATAATGCTAGCCGAATGAAGCGACGGCTGCCTTCAAGGACTGTCGGAATTTGTCGTGGACGGGATTGAACGACTTGTCCACTTTGAGTTAAATAAGCGTATTTTCTTCTCACGGTGAACATCGTCATCGTTAAGTGCCAAGTACTGTGTCACTCTATGAAGGAAAAAACACACCCGTTTGTAGTTTCGTAGTACCAACGACGCGACTCGGGAATCTAGCTCTTGTGCTAGCTCACTGAAGCTAATGCCACTTTCAGGGACTGTCGGAACTTGTCAGGTTGTGGGTAAAATTGACCTATTTCTCCACTTAATCATAGACGATCATATTTGTACGAGGTCTACACTTTAATGGTAATCCTAATTTCAAATAATTTCAAATAATAATCAAATTCAGATTCAAAGAAGGAAGGACCGCAAAAATGGACTGGATGCGTCATCATACGCCGTTGTGACGCATGTTGGGGCGAATTTACGAGGGGGTTCCTGAAGGCATCGCCACCTGTCCCGCAAAGTTAGCTACCAGCGGTAGCAACATAGCAACAGTGAGAGCAGCGTCATCATCGTCGTTCAGGACACAATGACAGACAAAAGCTGAGTTTACTGTCGCAGAGGACGAGGAGGAACATCTCCCACCACAGAGAAGTGAGTCAACTCTATGTTTTATCCCGTTTTTCTTTTTCAATCACGTACAATTCGAGAAAAAGCTGGTTTTAATTTGACCTCATCATCATCTGCAGCAGCAGCAGCAGCAGGAGAACACACACACACACACACACACACACACACACACACACACACCCGGCCTGTGTTAGCTTCTCCATACGTTCATCTGTAAATTCACTTATTCATCAGTTCATACATTCACTACTTCATTCTTCCTGTACAGTTTGATTCTAAATAATTGTAAATCCACTTTAATATCATTTCCATTATTATGATTAGTAGTCTGAATTAGTAAAAGTAAAATTATACATATACTTATACTTAACCCTGTACTTGTAAATGGGTAAGAGTGAAATTAGTCCCAGGAAAAAGTGAATGAATGAAGATGTTAAGCTTATATGTTTTATTAGATTAGGAATATTTCAGATAAACAATTAAATATAATAAACAATTAAAAAGTAAAACAATGTTCATTGAGGTTTAGAATGTGTTTATTTGCACTGTAAAACATGGAAAACTAGAAAAACTGAACATTTTGGGGTTTAACTTTTAAATCTGTATTCCTATCATTCTTCTGAAGTTGATGTGATGTTATTTAAGCTCTAATTTGCATTTTCTCGATTAAGACATTGACACATTCACTGTGGATTTACTAACACTTGTTTTATTGTTGTTGTTTTTCTGTCTCCATAGAGACGAGATGAGCCGCTTCTGCTCCGACAACAACAACTTCCCCTACGACAACAACGTGCTGGTGCTGGACATGGTGCTGGGCTCTCTGTGGGGGGTTCCTCAGCCTATAAACTGGGACAATGTCTCCAAACTGGTTCCAGGATTCACTTCCAAGGAGGTGCCTTTTTTAAATTTGACAGTTCAGATATTCCTGTGTAGGAGTCAGGCAGGTACACACAGAAAAACAAGCGAGGGCATCAGGAAAATGTGATTTTAGCCACTGAACTAAAGCTCATCTAATATAATATATATATTATATATATATAATATATATATAATAACCGACACATCACTAAAGTCAACACTATGTTGAGAATATGGTTACAGCTTTATTTAAAATATAGAAAATCAGGGATTTTAACATCACTGCACACAGGAGTTGTTGATCCACTGCTGCCTCCATCACTAAGTTCAAATGTCTTATTTATAAAATTCGGGATTTGAAAAACTTCATTCAGATGACCTCAGTGACATAAAGTGACCACACGAGGCAGCAGTAGACCAGCAGCTCCTGTGTCCCCACGAGCTACAATCACCGATTTTCTCTGTGGGGTTTGGTGTGGGAGAGTGAGTGGTTTACAAAGTTCAGTTTCCTGTTCAGTCTGTGTAACGGTGAGATAAAGACATGAACATGTTCTTAAGACATTGTAGACTGGATGTTCCTGTCTCACATACAGTGACCTTCTGTTTGAGACTTTAAAAACGTTTCCTTTTGGAAAGCATCTTTATTGTCATTATACTGGTATTGTACAACGAGATGTCGAGGTCAGATGGAGGGTTGATCAAAGCCGCTGCGACTGAGCACGCCGCCACAAGGGACCAACCTGACCGAATGTAACTAACATTCTAACATGTTTTGATGGTGGGAGGAAACTGGAGAGCCCAGGGGAAACCCACGCAGACATAGGGAGAATATGCAAACTCCACACAGAAAGGTCCCAGACCAGGAATTTAACCCAGCACCTTCTTGCTGTGAGGCAACAGTGCTAACCACCACTACTAACCACTGCGCCACCATGCCGCCTCACTGCGCCACCATTTTAACTGTTAACGTGTTAACGTGGTTTGTTGATGTGACGCTGCAGTGTGCCCGTCGCTTTGAGGAGCTGAAGAACATGGGGGGAAACCCTCTGGTGGACGACCAGTGCAACTCCCTGACTGAGGGAAGTACGCCCCCTACAGACAGCCTGTCCACACTGCCGGACACTCGGGACGTGGTGGACACGGGCAGCACTCAGAGCCCCATCAAAGTAACAAGTAAGTCAGCTTCAGAACTTTGTTAAAATGTGTGTAGTCATGGTATCGATGGTTTATTTATTTGATTGTACAGGTTCTAAATCAGGAAGAGTTGGTTCTGTGGAGAAGAAAGAGAAGAGAGTCTCATTAGAGGAGGAAGAACGACCTCAGAAGCCACGAGAGTGAGTTTGTCTTCACAAACCACTGAATCCTGTAAACAGTCAAATCAAAAATAAAGTGATGGTTGTCTGTCTTAAAGAAAGAGTATAGGGTTTGAGTATAAGTGTGATAGTGTTTACTGACACCTAGAATTCATTGCCAACCTGACGCACTCATACTGTGAGTAAAAACACGGCAGCTCGTGGAGACACCACAAACACAGATTTTTAGCTAATTCACGCAAGACTCACCTAATAAAATGCACTTAAGTCTACAGCATCTTAAGAATATATTCACCGTTTTATCTCGCTGTTGGACGGACCTTTCAAACACAAAATGAAAGGTTTTTGAGTAGCTCACTCTCCCACACCAAACCCCATAGAGAAAATCAGTGATTTTAGCTGGCGTGGACACAGGAGCTGCTGGTCTACTGCTGCCTCGTGTGGTCACTTTGTGTCACTGAGGTCAATCTGAACAAAGGATTTCAAATGCACAAGTGACAAAATAAGACATTTGAACTTAGTGATGGAGGCAGCAGTGGATCAACAACTCCTGTGTGCTGTGATGTTAAAATCACTGATTTTCTCTATAAGGTTTGGTGTGGGAGAGAAGAATGTGTTCACAGAGCAACAAAAACATCTGAAAAGCAGCAAACACATTCTTAAGCTGATGTAGATTTTATTAGCTGAGTCTTTTGTTGAGTGGATAAAATCAGTTTTTCCTTGCGTCCCCACAGGCAGTCTCGTGGATTTCAGGGGCAGGAGACACGTAAAACGCAGCCAGTGTGAACAACATGTCACTGTTTCATACAACTGCACTTTAAAAAACCCTGAATTATCCCTTTTTTTAAGTGAAAGTCACTGTTCTCCTCAGTCCCAACATGGTGATCCACGTGTGTGACGAGACCAAGAACCTGAAGCAGGACTTCACGTGTCCCAGAGACCTCCTTGTCAAGGAGATGCGTTACTTTGCCGAGTATCTGTCGGTGGATCCTCAGCGGTGGGAGGAGGTGGACATCTCCGTCCACTGCGACGTGCAGATCTTTGACTGGCTCATGAACTACGTCAGGAGGAACTCTGTGACAGAGAGAAACAAGGACAAACCGCGGCTCGGTAAAAATCTTCTGTAAAAAACCCAAAACGTGTGAGTCACATGACGTGTGTGTGCGCGTGTGTGTGTGTGTGTGTGTGCGCGCGCTGGGTCAGTGGCTGTGTGTTCCGTGTCGTTTGTGTGCTCGGTGGTCACGTGGTGTTTGTCGGTGTGTGTGTTTGCAGAGCCCAGCAATGTCATCTCAATCCTGATCTCCTCCGAGTTCTTGAAGATGGATACGTTAGTAAGTGTCGTGAAGCTCGGTGGCGTGGCGCGTTTTCAGGACTCTTGTTTTCCACGTGTAAACACAGAAACAACTTGTGTAAATGTTCATGCAAATTCTCCCTTAAAGATCTTTTTATTTGCGTCAAAGTTGCAGTCGGCAGTTTCTCCCGCATTCACGTTCTTGTGCTTTAAACTTGTCATGTTGACTCATTCCTATTACAGCACTAACATGAAAATATCGTTATTCATTTGTCCAATACTGGTAAAAATCTTTAAAAATGACAGAAACTAGAAAATATTCACATTTAAGAAGCTGCAAATCATCAAATAGTTTCATTTTCTCAACCTTTTAGTTAAAACTACCAAATATTTTTTTTATAATTCACCAATTTAATATGATCATATTAGTTTTTACACATGGCTGAAAATGTGTTCTCGTCATGATTGTTTGGCTCCTTTTATATGGAAAGTTTTTGTGAAACACTGGTGTAGCGGAGGTGCAGAAGTGTCGTTAAGTCTCTCAGGTGTCCGGATTTCATTTATTTTGAAAGGTTATGATGGAATTATCGATGAATTACACCAAGAAAAACCTGCTTCCTGCACCTTTAACGATGAACGTTTGTCTTTCCATCACATAACTGTCCAACGAGATATCGATAGAAAAGATATTTTGATTAAAGAGTCGACTTTATTCCTGGAAAACAAGATTCCTGTAGAAGCCGCTGTGTAAAGTGTGGCTGTTGCATGTGGTTTTGCCTCAAACTCAGAGAAGCTAATGTTGTCACAGTATGAAGCTACAGAGAAGTCATAAAAGTCAGATGTTTGTTTGTTAAATTAAAGTGATGTTTTGTCTTGTCCTTGTTCAGGTGGACGAGTGTATTCAGTACTGTCACAAACACATGAGCGCCATCGTGGCCACGCCCTGCAACATGAACTGCATCAACAGCAACTTAGCGTCGCGCGTCGCCGAGCTCTTCAACCACAACGAGGCCGACGACATCCGCGACAAGAAGGACAAGTTCAAGAGGTAAAAACAGACCCAAGCGCCTCGACAATCAATCTGTCCATCATTATTTCCAATGAATCGATCCGTTATTTGGACCAAAAGAATTTTAGTGTTGTGACAAGTTTGACATGGCAGAGAAATGTACTTTCTTATTTATTGACATTATCTCATAAAATTCTATGGGAGTTTTTTGCACATTATTCAAATAATCTAAACTCAAACACACGAGATGCATTCAATGACCCTGGTAAATTTCATCCCTTCTAACTAACTAATACTTGCTGCCCCCTTGTGGTAATAGATGCACCACAACCTTTGTTAAATCAGTGCTATATTTGCCAAAGTGTTATTTTTTTTCCAGTTTTGTACATTTTTAAAGAAACAAATAATAGAATTTTCCTGTGAGAGCTGCACATAGTGATTACTTTTCATAATCGATGAGTCATTTTCTGAATCAGTCAATAAAACACTCTCAAATCTGGAAATAATGATGTTCTCAAATGTCTTGTTTTGTCCAAAAACCAAAAATAATTACATTTTAATGATTTATTTGTTATATGGAGCAAAGAAACCAGAAAATATTCACATTTAAGAAACGCAAAGATGTAATAATTGATTAATAATCATTTTAGAATAGAGACATGAAACCAACCTTTATTGATCAGGAAATGATCAATAACATGTTGATTTTCTTTAATAGAAAACAGTTTTCGAAGCTTCAAAATATCTAAAATCCTCTTGAGAAAACTTTATTTTACACCTAAAAACTTTCCTCTTCTTTTCATGAGTTTCTGTCCACTGTTTTCTCCTTTAATCCATGAGTCGTTTGGTCTGTAAAATGTCAGAAAATGTTGAAAAATGTTTGTCAAACCTGGAAATGATGATGTTCTCAAACAAAATGATTCCGTTTAAATGATTTCTTTATTATATGGAGCAAAGAAACTAGGAAATATTCACATTTCAGAAGCTGAAAAATGACAGATACATGTTTTAATTATTAAAAAATAGTTAATGATTGCTTTAGGAATTGATTAATATTATTGATTTTTTATTTAATTTCACCTTTTCAAAGTAAATTGTTCCAGAAGAAAATCGAGTGTTTGTTCGATCCCGCCCACCAGAGCAGAGACTCACCTGGAGACGCTTCCACCCTCTACAGGTGAGAGTGAAGAACTCACGCTCGTCTCTGTCTGTCAGAGCAAATCAATATGAACAACAATAACGTGATCACGCGTGTGTCTGACTGCAGGTGTGGTTTGTGTCTGAAGATGTTGACCAGAGACACAGAGAGGAAGATTTCATGTGTTCCAGGCAAAATCAACATCGACGCACACGGAGACATCATTTACACTCACAGCAGGTCATTCAGTCAACAAAAACACACACACACTCACACGTTACAACAGCTCCTTGGAATCCTTGAGTTAATCCTTGAAGGTTTTTGAGACACGGCTCATTGAGTGTGTGTGTGTGTGTGTGTGTCTTCAGGCAGAAGAGCTGGGATGTCCATGAATACATCACTGGACTCTATGAGGAGCTCAAGTCCTGGGTCCTGGTTTACTGGAGAATCTGGGGAACCATCAACTACCTCACCTGCTCTCGCTGCCAACAGGTCAGTGTGTGTGTGTGTGTGTCTTTGTGAGGACCAAAACATGTATGTAGTGAGGACATTTATCTTTAAAGGGCTTTTTGGGGAGTTAAGACCTGGTTTTAAGGTTAGGGTAAGGTCTATATGCTGTCAAAATTCATTAAGTTCATCGTTCATCCTTTAATAAACACTGTGTGTGTGTGTGTGTGTGTGTGTGCGCACACAGGTGTTTGTGTGTGCAGAGCTCACCCACTGTAAGTACCACCCTGACAGCGTTGTGTATCCAAGCCTCGGCGCTGAGAAAGGACTTCATGGAGCAGGAAAGTTCCCCTGCTGTAACCAGAGGGTTCTACGCTTCGACCCTACTGGTATCCCCAAGGTACACACACACACACACACACTGTACAGAATATTATCGGACACTCTCTGCTATCAAACTCACATTAAACAAACGCAGAGCTGTTGTAGCTGCAGCCCTGCTCTCTGTCTCCCTCTGTGTCCATCAGTGGTACTGCAGGCTCTTCTTTATTCTTCTTTACTTCATTTCCTTCATCTTTAGTAAGAATTTTAATCACATGTCAGAGTTTTCCTGTGTGTTTTGACGTCAAGGTAAAAAACATCCTCAACAGAAGAATTCTTTACTGCTGTGAAGAGAAAGAATTCTGTATTTTACTTTTAAAGAACAGAAACAAGATGAAGATATACATGTTAACTTCCTGTTTTTCTTCCTGCAGAAATAAACAATTACTAAATGAATCGTCAAATATTTTGAGTGTTTGAAATTTTTAAAAAATGATTAAAAACACACTTCTCTGACTTTTATTTGATATATTTAACATCACATCATTCAAAACCTTTCCAAAACATTCACTTAATTCCAGAAAAATAGTTTTTTTTTAATCATTTCAAAACTTCTCCAGGATCTTCATGAGGTGTGTGTGCGTGCGTGTGCGTGCGTGTGCGTGCGTGTGCGTGTGTGTGCAGGGCTGTAAGACACGAGACCACATCGTGAACGTTCCTGACGAGGACTCGTCTGACGAGGTCTCCTCGGCTCACACTCGAGTCCTCAATGACCTGCTGCTGCACAGAGACGCCGTGTGTGTGTCCTCTGCTGCTGCTGCTGCTGCTGCTGCTGCTGCTGAGGACAGTCCAGTCAGTGCAGAGAAGCTTCAGGACTGTGACGTCCTCCTGGAGCCCACGCTCCTCGGTCCTGTGAGAGGAGACGGCAGCACGGTAAAAAAAGAAACTCCATACTGTCTGTCCTCGTTTGTCCCTCTGAGTCTTTTCTGTGTCTCATCACGGCGTCTTTTTCTGTTTCTGAACAGTTTTCCCTGCTGAAAAACTGGAGTCTGCAGCTGGTAGGTCGTTTCATTCTTTTCCTTCATGTTTCACAAACACAGTTTCTGCTTCATTCAGACCTGGTGTTAACGTCCATCAGAGCTGAGAATCGCAGCGAACCTCACGATACGATGCATAGTCCACGATTCTGTGATCATCTCTGTACAAGACAATCATGTAGCGATACATCATATCTGTCTAAGTGAAGAAAACAACGTTGAACGTGCAGCGTTTCTCTATTTATTCACTGCATAGAGAACAAAGTGTATAAAGTCTACGTCAGGGATCAGCAGGTAAATGTGAATAAAACAATTGAATATTTGGGACAAAACATCAGACAAAAGTGTCTAAAAACAAAGTTCAGTTCAAGTCTACGACATGTTTAAGAACATGTTTCACGTCTTTATCTCACTGTGAGACAGAGAAAATCAGTGACTTTATTTCTGCTGCTCATAAACAGTGAAGTTCCATTTATGTAAATGAACAGCAGAAGAGTCTTTGTTAAGAGTCTGAACTCTGTTACTTCTTTATTTCTTCTTTGCTGACACTGTGATGATGATGAAGATGAAGATGATGGTCTGCTTTCAGAGACAACAGGCTCTTCTCTCTGAGGACGAGGAGTACACCACGGGGTCAGAGGTCACTGAGGACGAGGTCGGCGATGAAGAGGAGTTGACCAAGAAACAAGGTGCAGTAACAGAGAGAGAAGAGCTGGAAACTCATGAGAATCGCTCATTTTTCTTTATTATTTAGTTTTTCATTGTTTATTTCAGCCCTGGTTTTCTTTATCTGTTGATAAACAAGTGCAGTTTAATTAAAACAACAACATTAAAGCGTCTCTGAAGAACAGAAAGAATTTAGTTTTATTTGGACTCATTAACTGACAGGAATTCCAAAAATATATGAAATATCCTCAAAGAACTATTATAGTGATTAGATTTGACAGATATTGGTTATAACTCATCATTTTTGAGTCTCAGCTGTCTTTTAGATTTTTAAGAATATCCAAAAACAAATATATTACCTTTTTCTCAAGTTGATCAATTAATTTGATCCAGAAAATGTTTAGAAATATTGTTTTCAAACGTGGAAATGATGACGTTCTCTTAAAAATGTCTTGTTTTTGTCCACAAACCAAAAATCATTGAGTTTTAATGATTTCTCTGTTACATGGAGCAAAGAAACCAGAAGATATTTACATTTAAGAAGCTGAAAAATGACAGAAACTAGAAAATATTCACATTTAAGACAGACTGGAAAATAAAGTCATCTGCAGTGTTTGTCCAGCAGGTGGCGTCAGAATCCTTTACCTCTATAATGTTGTGTGTGTTTTTCTGCTTCTTCCCTGCAGCTGCAAAAAAAGCCAAGAGAGCAAACAGACCTTTGAAAAAACAAATGTCTTCTCCAAACTTCCACCGCAAAGACAAAGCAGAGAAAGTGAGTCAATCTAACACGGTTTAAAATATAATATAATGAACTTTGTATGACAAATTCTATAAAAAGATGAAATATTTCTGGCTTTTTCATGACGTACACTCCTGTATTTGACATACTAAAGATTTTCTCCTCACACATGACATTTCAGCCAGAAACACAGTGAATATGTGAATAAACTGTATTTTAATGGCTTTCATGAAAGTTTTTAAGATAAATTAAAAATGTAGACATGAAACCACTTCTGTCAGTTTAAGTCTACGACATCTTTAAGAACATGTTCACGTCTTGATCTCACTGTCAGACAAACTGAAGTTTCTAAACCACTCACTCTCTCACACCAAACCTCATAGAGAAAATCAGTGATTTTAGCTTGTGGGGACACAGGAGCTGCTGGTCCTCTGCTGCCTCGTGTGGTCACTTTGTGTCACTGAGGTCAATCTGAACAAAGTTTTTCAAATGCCGAATTTTACTAAATAAGACATTTGAACTTAGTGATGGAGGCAGCAGTGGATCAACAACTCCTGATGTAAAATCACTGATTTCTCTCTATGGGGTTTGGTGTGGGAGAGTGAGTGGTTTACAAAGGGACACAAAACTTTGGTTTCCTGTTGGAGAGGTCCGTCTTGATGATTGATAGTCAGCACTAATTGACTAAACTAAGTCTACAATAACTTAACAGTGTGTTAACTGCTGCTTTATCTCACTGTTAGGTACATTTCATTTCATTTAAATCTCAAAATATTGGTTGAAACAATGAAATGTTTTTGTTTTTCCTCCTCAGTCACAGTCCAGAGACAACACACCTTTCACGTGAGTTCACCTGCAAAACACCGGCGTCCACAAAGTCCTCACGTGTTCCTTGTGACACTGTGTGTGTGTGTGTGTGTTGTAGTGTGAGTGTCCAGAAGAGTAAGTGGGACAGCTCTCGCTCTATGCGCTACAACCAGGACGCTCAGAGAGAGGAAGGTAAAGTTCTATGAGATTCTTAAAGTGTCTACAGCGTCTTAAAAAAACATGTTCACGTCTTTATCTCACAGTTACACACACTTTTCCAACAGGAAGCTGAAGTTTGTAAACCGCTCACTCTCAGAGACAATCAGGGATTTTAACATCACACACACAGGAGTTGTTGATCATCACTAAGTTCTTATTTTGTAAAATTTGGCTTTTGAAAATCTTTATTCAGATTGACGTCATTGACACAAAGTGACCACAGGAGGCAGCGTAGACCAGCAGCTCCTGTGTCCCTGCGAAATCACTGATTTTCTTTATGGACACTGGCGTGGGAGAGTTAAAAGCGCTTAAAGTCAAGAACTTATAAGTTAGATTATTAAATCATCTTCATATATGACCTGAGTTTGGACAAACGTTACATGAAAACAAAGGACATGAGTATTTATCTATTTATTTAATGAAGTAATAATCTGGATTTAATCTACTCTTGATGAACCAGACCAGCGTCGCATGGTGGAGATCGTGGGTTATCTGACCAGGATGAGGTTTGGAGACGACGAACAGAACAAGTCCAGGGACACTAAAGAGGTGTGTGTGTGTGTGTGTGTTCTTTTTCTGTCATTAACACTGACCTTGTCAGGACCAGTAGTCCTCATGGAGACCAGAACCTGGTCCTGATGAGACAGAACCTCATTTGAATTGTGGTGTGTGTAAACATGGACAAGATTCATGGTCTGAATTCTCAGTGTGTGGTGATGGGTGTTGTTAAAATGTCAACCATCTTGTTCTAGTTTTTACAGCTGTCTCTCTCTGTGTGTGTGTGTGTGTAGCCTGCAGGAGGACTCTTTTCCAGACTTGAAGTTCAGTTCAAAAGTTCTTCTCAAGTCAAACAAACAGAGAAAACACCCAGGTACTCTCTCTCTCTCTCTCCCTCCCTCTCTCTCTCTCTCACACATTTTTATAATAATATGCTTTTAAAAAGTACAATTCATTGTAATTCATGTGTTTTACCAGTTTTACTGACATCTTGTGGTTCTTGTACGTCAAAATCAATCATATACTTCATCAAAAAGACAAAAAACCTTCTGTCAACTCTATACTGTTTATGTTGTACAGTGGCTATTTTTCTAATTGTATACATATTTTCTCAGGTCCCTATATAATTAGTTTCAATTTCTATTCATATTAATCTTTGTTTCTACTGTGTCATTTTATATTTCTCTAAAGAAGGATCAGTAGAAGCATGGCTCATCTTCTCCACTAGAGGGCATAACATTATAACATTGAAATTAGATAATCTTAATACTGATCAATAATCTTGACAAATTGAGCTTCAACAAGTGTTCACAAATAAACATAGATGTTAAAACACAATTTCTCTATTTTTATTAATATTATAATTATATTAATTACATTTATTTTTTAACCTCAGAAGAAATGAAATATTCTAAAGAATTCAGAAAAAGTGAGAATTTTGAAAGCCCAGTCTTAGGGCCACGTGCAGTACCTCTCATGTCCACCAGGAGTCCATGCTCGACACTTGACAAGTCAATCCAAATATACATTTGAACACAGCGTTTGTTTTAATATTTTGTAAATATCTTCTTTTTTCTTCTTCTGCTTCTTCCTGCAGATCTAAAATCCGTTACGCTCAAATCAAGACGACGTAAAGAAAAACAAGGACGAGCTGAGACTGAAGAGGAAGAGACCGTCCCTCCTCTTCCTCGCTCCCTCCTCTACGTCGTCTTCGCTGAAACACAGGTGACAACTGTCACGAAATCACCACTGACTGCGTCATCGTCGTCTTTCTCTCAGATTGACCTTTTTTTCTTTTTTCTGCTGCTGCGTCAAAACGAGGAAAATCTCTGCATCTGTTGAGATTTTACACACTTTTCACTGAACTCTTCTCCTGAAGACGGACAAGTGGAAAAAAAACACGCAAGAAACGCCTGAATTATTTTCTCAAGATGAGATTTTTCAGAGGAACTATGAACTGGACCTGCACGACACATCGTCACGGCAACAGGTTAACATTTAACTCTTAATTTTAGATTCTTTGTTTGCAATTCATTCATTACTGAGTGTGATCATGAAGCTTTTGTAGTTAAATGCTCTACAGCGCCCTCTATGTTCAAATAAATGATGATTTACTGTCATTTTCCAGCCTCTTTGATCATTTTTGGTTCACACACACGGCGACTTTAGTATGTCGTCCAAAATGTGACGAAAAAGTCATAGGTTAGTATGTCGTCCAAAATGTGACGAAAAAGTCATAGGTGAGTATGTCGTCTAAAATGTGACAAAAAAGTCATAGGTTAGTATGTCGTCTAAAATGTGACAAAAAAGTCATAGTTTAGTATGTTGTCCAAAATGTGACGAAAAAGTCATACTTTAGTATGTCGTCCAAAATGTGACGAAAAAGTCATACTTTAGTATGTCGTCCAAAATGTGACGAAAGAGTCATACTTTAGTATGTCGTCCAAAATTGTACATAAAAGTCATACTTTAGTATGTCGTCTAAAATGTGACAAAAAAGTAATAGGTTAGTATGTCGTCCAAAATGTGACAAAAAAGTCATACTTTAGTATGTCGTCCAAAATGTGACAAAAAAGTCATACTTTCGTATGTCGTCCAAAATGTGACAAAAAAGTCATACTTTAGTATGTCGTCCAAAATGTGACAAAAAAGTCATACTTTAGTATGTCGTCTAAAATGTGACGAAAAAGTCATACTTTCGTATGTCGTCCAAAATGTGATGAAAAAGTCATACTTTAGTAAGTCGTCCAAAATGTGAAAAGAAAGTCATACTTTGGTATGTCGTCCAAAATGTGACAAAAACGTCATACTTTAGTATGTCGTCCAAAATGTGACAAAAATGTCATACTTTAGTATGTCGTCCAAAATTGTACAAAAAATCATAGGTAAGTATGTCGTCCAAAATTGTACAAAAAGTCATACTTTAGTATGTCGTCCAAAATGTGACAAAAAAGTCATACTTTAGTATGTCGTCCAAAATGTGAAAAGAAAGTCATATTTTAGTATGTCGTCCAAAATCGGTCAAAAAATCATAGGTTAGTATGTCGTCCAAAATATGACAAAAACGTCATAATTTAGTATGTCGTCCAAAATGTGACAAAAACGTCATAATTTAGTATGTCGTCCAAAATGTGACAAAAACGTCATACTTTAGTATGTCGTCCAAAATGTGACAAAAAAGTCATACTTTAGTATGTCGTCCAAAATGTGACAAAAACGTCATACTTTAGTATGTCGTCCAAAATTGTACAAAAAAGTCATACTTTAGTATGTCGTCCAAAATGTGACAAAAACGTCATACTTTAGTATGTCGTCCAAAATGTGACAAAAAAGTCATACTTTAGTATGTCGTCCAAAATGTGACAAAAAAGTCATAGGTTAGTATGTCGTCCAAAATGTGACAAAAAAGTCATACTTTAGTATGTCGTCCAAAATGTGACAAAAAAGTCATACTTTAGTATGTCGTCCCAAATGTGACAAAAACGTCATACTTTAGTATGTCGTCCAAAATGCGACAAAAAAGTCATACTTTAGTATGTCGTCCAAAATGTGACAAAAACGTCATACTTTAGTATGTCGTCCAAAATGTGACGAAAAAGTAATAGGTTAGTATGTCGTTCAAATTGTGACAAAAAAGTCATACTTTAGTATGTCGTTCAAAACGTGACAAAAAGTCATAGGTTAGTATGTCGTCCAAAATGTGACAAAAAAGTCATAGGTTAGTATGTCGTTCAAAACGTGACAAAAATGTCATGTCGTCCAAAATGTGACAAAAATGTCATAGGTTAGTATGTCGTTCAAAATGTGACAAAAATGTCGTAGGTTAGTATGTCGTCAAAAATGTCATATATTAGTATGTCGTCCAAAATGTGACAAAAAAGTCATAGGTTAGTATGTCGTTCAAAACGTGACAAAAATGTCGTAGGTTAGTATGTCGTCCAAAATGTGACAAAAAAGTCATAGGTTAGTATGTGGTCCAAAATGTGACAGAAAGTCATAGGTTAGTATGTCGTTCAAAACGTGATGAAAAAGTCATACTTTAGTATGTCGTTCAAAACGTGACAAAAATGTAATACTTTAGTATGTCGTCCAAAATGTGACAAAAAAGTCATAGGTTAGTATGTCGTCCAAAATGTGACAAAAAAGTCATAGGTTAGTATGTCGTCAAAAATGTCATACTTTAGTATGTCGTCCAAAATGTGACAAAAAAGTCATAGGTTAGTATGTCGTCAAAAACGTGACAAAAATGTCATAGGTCAGTATGTGGTTCAAAATGTGACGAAAAAGTAATACTTTAGTATGTCGTCCAAAATGTGACAAAAAAGTCATAGGTTAGTATGTCGTCCAAAATGTGACAAAAAAGTCATAGGTTAGTATGTCGTCAAAAACGTGACAAAAATGTCATAGGTTAGTATGTCGTCCAAAATGTGACAAAAAAGTCATAGGTTAGTATGTCGTCAAAAACGTGACAAAAATGTCATAGGTCAGTATGTGGTTCAAAATGTGACGAAAAAGTAATACTTTAGTATGTCGTCCAAAATGTGACAGAAAAGTCATAGGTTAGTATGTCGTTCAAAACGTGACAAAAAAGTCATAGGTTAGTATGTCGTCAAAAATGTGACAAAAAAGTCATACTTTAGTATGTCGTCCAAAATGTGACAAAAACGTCATACTTTAGTATGTCGTCCAAAATGTGACAAAAACGTCATAGGTTAGTATGTCGTCCAAAATTGTACATAAAAGTCATACTTTAGTATGTCGTCTAAAATGTGACAAAAAAGTAATAGGTTAGTATGTCGTCCAACATGTGACGAAAAAGTCATAGGTTAGTATGTCGTCCAAAATGTGACGAAAAAGTCATACTTTAGTATGTCGTCCAAAATGTGACAGAAAAGTCATAGGTTAGTATGTCGTTCAAAACGTGACAAAAAAGTCATAGGTTAGTATGTCGTCAAAAATGTGACAAAAAAGTCATACTTTAGTATGTCGTCCAAAATGTGACAAAAACGTCATACTTTAGTTTGTCGTCCAAAATGTGACAAAAACGTCATAGGTTAGTATGTCGTCCAAAATTGTACATAAAAGTCATACTTTAGTATGTCGTCTAAAATGTGACAAAAAAGTAATAGGTTAGTATGTCGTCCAACATGTGACGAAAAAGTCATAGGTTAGTATGTCGTCCAAAATGTGACGAAAAAGTCATACTTTAGTATGTCGTCCAAAATGTGACAAAAAAGTCATAGGTTAGTATGTCGTCCAAAATGTGACAAAAACGTCATAGGTTAGTATGTCGTTCAAAACGTGACAAAAATGTCATAGGTTAGTATGTGGACCAAAATGTGACAAAAAAGTCATAGGTTAGTATGTCGCCCAAAATGTGACGAAAAAGTCATACTTTAGTATGTCGTCAAAAATTTGACAAAAATGTCATAGGTTAGTATGTCGTTCAAATTGTGACAAAAAAGTCATAGGTAAGTATGTCGTTCAAAATGTGACAAAAAAGTCATAGGTTAGTATGTCGTTCAAAACGTGACAAAAAGTCATAGGTTAGTATGTCGTCCAAAATGTGACAAAAAAGTCATAGGTTAGTATGTCGTTCAAAACGTGACAAAAATGTCATGTCGTCCAAAATGTGACAAAAATGTCATAGGTTAGTATGTCGTTCAAAATGTGACAAAAATGTCGTAGGTTAGTATGTCGTCAAAAATGTCATATATTAGTATGTCGTCCAAAATGTGACAAAAAAGTCATAGGTTAGTATGTCGTTCAAAACGTGACAAAAATGTCGTAGGTTAGTATGTCGTCCAAAATGTGACAAAAAAGTCATAGGTTAGTATGTGGTCCAAAATGTGACAAAAAGTCATAGGTTAGTATGTCGTTCAAAACGTGATGAAAAAGTCATACTTTAGTATGTCGTTCAAAACGTGACAAAAATGTCATAGGTTAGTATGTTGTTCAAAATGTGACAAAAATGTAATACTTTAGTATGTCGTCCAAAATGTGACAAAAAAGTCATAGGTTAGTATGTCGTCCAAAATGTGACAAAAAAGTCATAGGTTAGTATGTCGTCAAAAATGTCATACTTTAGTATGTCGTCCAAAATGTGACAAAAAAGTCATAGGTTAGTATGTCGTCAAAAACGTGACAAAAATGTCATAGGTTAGTATGTCGTCAAAATGTGACGAAAAAGTAATACTTTAGTATGTCGTCCAAAATGTGACAAAAAAGTCATAGGTTAGTATGTCGTCAAAAACGTGACAAAAATGTCATAGGTCAGTATGTGGTTCAAAATGTGACGAAAAAGTAATACTTTAGTATGTCGTCCAAAATGTGACAGAAAAGTCATAGGTTAGTATGTCGTTCAAAACGTGACAAAAAAGTCATAGGTTAGTATGTCGTCAAAAATGTGACAAAAAAGTCATACTTTAGTATGTCGTCCAAAATGTGACAAAAACGTCATACTTTAGTATGTCGTCCAAAATGTGACAAAAACGTCATAGGTTAGTATGTCGTCCAAAATTGTACATAAAAGTCATACTTTAGTATGTCGTCTAAAATGTGACAAAAAAGTAATAGGTTAGTATGTCGTCCAACATGTGACGAAAAAGTCATAGGTTAGTATGTCGTCCAAAATGTGACGAAAAAGTCATACTTTAGTATGTCGTCCAAAATGTGACAGAAAAGTCATAGGTTAGTATGTCGTTCAAAACGTGACAAAAAAGTCATACTTTAGTATGTCGTCCAAAATGTGACAAAAACGTCATACTTTAGTATGTCGTCCAAAATGTGACAAAAACGTCATAGGTTAGTATGTCGTCCAAAATTGTACATAAAAGTCATACTTTAGTATGTCGTCTAAAATGTGACAAAAAAGTAATAGGTTAGTATGTCGTCCAACATGTGACGAAAAAGTCATAGGTTAGTATGTCGTCCAAAATGTGACGAAAAAGTCATACTTTAGTATGTCGTCCAAAATGTGACAAAAAAGTCATAGGTTAGTATGTCGTCCAAAATGTGACAAAAACGTCATAGGTTAGTATGTCGTTCAAAACGTGACAAAAATGTCATAGGTTAGTATGTGGACCAAAATGTGACAAAAAAGTCATAGGTTAGTATGTCGCCCAAAATGTGACAAAAAAGTCATAGGTTAGTATGTCGTTCAAAACGTGACAAAAAAGTCATAGGTTAGTATGTCGTCAAAAATGTGACAAAAAAGTCATAGGTTAGTATGTCGTCAAAAATGTCATATATTAGTATGTCGTCCAATATGTGACAAAAAAGTCAAAGGTTAGTATGTCGTCCAAAATGTGACAAAAAAGTCATACTTTAGTATGTCGTTCAAAACGTGACAAAAATGTCATAGGTTAGTATGTCGTCCAAAACGTGACAAAAAAGTCATAGGTTAGTATGTCGTCCAAAATGTGACGAAAAAGTCATAGGTTAGTATGTCGTCCAAAATGTGACGAAAAAGTCATACTTTAGTATGTCGTCCAAAATGTGACAAAAAAGTCATACTTTAGTATGTCGTCAAAAATTTGACAAAAATGTCATAGGTTAGTATGTCGTCAAAAATGTCATACTTTAGTATGTCGTCCAAAATGTGACAAAAAAGTCATAGGTTAGTATGTCGTCCAAAATGTGACAAAAAAGTCATAGGTTAGTATGTCGTCAAAAACGTGACAAAAATGTCATAGGTCAGTATGTGGTTCAAAATGTGACGAAAAAGTAATACTTTAGTATGTCGTCCAAAATGTGACAGAAAAGTCATAGGTTAGTATGTCGTTCAAAACGTGACAAAAAAGTCATAGGTTAGTATGTCGTCAAAAATGTGACAAAAAAGTCATACTTTAGTATGTCGTCCAAAATGTGACAAAAACGTCATACTTTAGTATGTCGTCCAAAATGTGACAAAAACGTCATAGGTTAGTATGTCGTCCAAAATTGTACATAAAAGTCATACTTTAGTATGTCGTCTAAAATGTGACAAAAAAGTAATAGGTTAGTATGTCGTCCAACATGTGACGAAAAAGTCATACTTTAGTATGTCGTCCAAAATGTGACAAAAAAGTCATACTTTAGTATGTCGTCCAAAATGTGACAAAAATGTCATAGGTTAGTATGTCGTCAATAATGTCATACTTAAGTATGTCGTCCAAAATGTGACAAAAAAGTCATAGGTTACTATGTGGTTCAAAATGTGACGAAAAAGTCATACTTTAGTATGTCGTCCAAAATGTGACAAAAAAGTCATAGGTTAGTATGTTGTTCAAAACGTAACAAAAAAGTCATAGGTTAGTATGTCGTCAAAAATGTGACAAAAAAGTCATAGGTTAGTATGTCGTCAAAAATGTGACAAAAACGTCATACTTTAGTATGTCGTTCAAAACGTGACAAAAAAGTCATAGGTTAGTATGTCGTCAAAAATGTGACAAAAAAGTCATAGGTTAGTATGTCGTCCAAAATGTGACGAAAAAGTCATAGGTTAGTATGTCGTCCAAAATGTGACGAAAAAGTCATACTTTAGTATGTCGTCCAAAATGTGACAAAAAAGTCATACTTTAGTATGTCGTCAAAAATTTGACAAAAATGTCATAGGTTAGTATGTCGTCAAAAATGTCATACTTTAGTATGTCGTCCAAAATGTGACAAAAAAGTCATAGGTTAGTATGTCGTCCAAAATGTGACAAAAAAGTCATAGGTTAGTATGTCGTCAAAAACGTGACAAAAATGTCATAGGTCAGTATGTGGTTCAAAATGTGACGAAAAAGTAATACTTTAGTATGTCGTCCAAAATGTGACAGAAAAGTCATAGGTTAGTATGTCGTTCAAAACGTGACAAAAAAGTCATAGGTTAGTATGTCGTCAAAAATGTGACAAAAAAGTCATACTTTAGTATGTCGTCCAAAATG
This sequence comes from Solea solea, assembly GCF_958295425.1. NCBI lineage: Eukaryota > Metazoa > Chordata > Actinopteri > Pleuronectiformes > Soleidae > Solea > Solea solea. Next base: position 25,821,680 of record NC_081148.1, on the reverse strand, counting down.
TGACAAAAACGTCATACTTTAGTATGTCGTCCAAAATGTGACAAAAACGTCATAGGTTAGTATGTCGTCCAAAATTGTACATAAAAGTCATACTTTAGTATGTCGTCTAAAATGTGACAAAAAAGTAATAGGTTAGTATGTCGTCCAACATGTGACGAAAAAGTCATAGGTTAGTATGTCGTCCAAAATGTGACGAAAAAGTCATACTTTAGTATGTCGTCCAAAATGTGACAAAAAAGTCATACTTTAGTATGTCGTCCAAAATGTGACAAAAATGTCATAGGTTAGTATGTCGTCAATAATGTCATGCTTAAGTATGTCGTCCAAAATGTGACAAAAAAGTCATAGGTTACTATGTGGTTCAAAATGTGACGAAAAAGTCATACTTTAGTATGTCGTCCAAAATGTGACAAAAAAGTCATAGGTTAGTATGTTGTTCAAAACGTAACAAAAAAGTCATAGGTTAGTATGTCGTCAAAAATGTGACAAAAAAGTCATAGGTTAGTATGTCGTCAAAAATGTGACAAAAACGTCATACTTTAGTATGTCGTCCAAAATGTGACAAAAAAGTCATAGGTTAGTATGTCGTCCAAAATGTGACAAAAACGTCATAGGTTAGTATGTCGTTCAAAACGTGACAAAAATGTCATAGGTTAGTATGTGGTCCAAAATGTGACAAAAAAGTCATAGGTTAGTATGTCGCCCAAAATGTGACGAAATGTCATAGGTTAGTATGTCGTTCAAAACGTGACAAAAATGTCATATATTAGTATGTCGTCCAAAATGTGACAAAAAAGTCAAAGGTTAGTATGTCGTCCAAAATGTGACAAAAAAGTCATACTTTAGTATGTCGTCAAAAATGTGACGAAAAAGTCATAGGTTAGTATGTCGTCCAAAATGTGACAAAAAAGTCATACTTTAGTATGTCGTTCAAAACGTGACAAAAATGTCATAGGTTAGTATGTCGTCCAAAACGTGACAAAAATGTCATAGGTTAGTATGTCGTCCAAAATGTGACAAAAAAGTCATAGGTTAGTATGTCGTTCAAAACGTGACAAAAATGTCATAGGTTAGTATGTCGTCCAAAATGTGACAAAAAAGTCATACGTTAGTATGTCGTCAAAAATGTGACGAAAAAGTCATAGGTTAGTATGTCGTCCAAAATGTGACAAAAAAGTCATCTTAGTATGTCGTCCAAAACGTGACAAAAATGTCATAGGTTAGTATGTCGTCCAAAATGTGACAAAAAAGTCATAGGTTAGTATGTCGTTCAAAACGTGACAAAAAAGTCATACTTTAGTATGTCGTCCAAAATGTGACAAAAAAGTCATACTTTAGTATGTCGTTCAAAACGTGACAAAAATGTCATAGGTTAGTATGTCGTCCAAAACGTGACAAAAAAGTCATAGGTTAGTATGTCGTCCAAAATGTGACGAAAAAGTCATAGGTTAGTATGTCGTCCAAAATGTGACGAAAAAGTCATACTTTAGTATGTCGTCCAAAATGTGACAAAAAAGTCATACTTTAGTATGTCGTCAAAAATTTGACAAAAATGTCATAGGTTAGTATGTCGTCCAAAATGTCATACTTTAGTATGTCGTCCAAAATGTGACAAAAAAGTCATAGGTTAGTATGTCGTCCAAAATGTGACAAAAAAGTCATAGGTTAGTATGTCGTCAAAAACGTGACAAAAATGTCATAGGTCAGTATGTGGTTCAAAATGTGACGAAAAAGTAATACTTTAGTATGTCGTCCAAAATGTGACAGAAAAGTCATAGGTTAGTATGTCGTTCAAAACGTGACAAAAAAGTCATAGGTTAGTATGTCGTCAAAAATGTGACAAAAAAGTCATACTTTAGTATGTCGTCCTAAATGTGACAAAAACGTCATACTTTAGTATGTCGTCCAAAATGTGACAAAAACGTCATAGGTTAGTATGTCGTCCAAAATTGTACATAAAAGTCATACTTTAGTATGTCGTCTAAAATGTGACAAAAAAGTAATAGGTTAGTATGTCGTCCAACATGTGACGAAAAAGTCATAGGTTAGTATGTCGTCCAAAATGTGACGAAAAAGTCATACTTTAGTATGTCGTCCAAAATGTGACAAAAAAGTCATACTTTAGTATGTCGTCCAAAATGTGACAAAAATGTCATAGGTTAGTATGTCGTCAAAAATGTCATACTTAAGTATGTCGTCCAAAATGTGACAAAAAAGTCATAGGTTAGTATGTGGTTCAAAATGTGACGAAAAAGTCATACTTTAGTATGTCGTCCAAAATGTGACAAAAAAGTCATAGGTTAGTATGTTGTTCAAAACGTAACAAAAAAGTCATAGGTTAGTATGTCGTCAAAAATGTGACAAAAAAGTCATAGGTTAGTATGCTGTCAAAAATTTGACAAAAAAGTCATACTTTAGTATGTCGTCCAAAATGTGACAAAAACGTCATACTTTAGTATGTGGTCCAAAATGTGACAAAAAAGTCATAGGTTAGTATGTCGCCCAAAATGTGACAAAAATGTCATAGGTTAGTATGTCGTTCAAAACGTGACAAAAAAGTCATAGGTTAGTATGTCGTCAAAAATGTGACAAAAAAGTCATAGGTTAGTATGTCGTCAAAAATGTCATATATTAGTATGTCGTCCAAAATGTGACAAAAAAGTCAAAGGTTAGTATGTCGTCCAAAATGTGACAAAAAAGTCATACTTTAGTATGTCGTCAAAAATGTGACAAAAAAGTCATACTTTAGTATGTCGTCAAAAATGTGACGAAAAAGTCATAGGTTAGTATGTCGTCAAAAATGTCATATATTAGTATGTCGTCCAAAATGTGACAAAAAAGTCATACTTTAGTATGTCGTTCAAAACGTGACAAAAATGTCATAGGTTAGTATGTCGTCCAAAACGTGACAAAAATGTCATAGGTTAGTATGTCGTACAAAATGTGACAAAAAAGTCATAGGTTAGTATGTCGTTCAAAACGTGACAAAAATGTCATAGGTTAGTATGTCGTCCAAAATGTGACAAAAAAGTCATAGGTTAGTATGTCGTCAAAAACGTGACAAAAATGTCATAGGTCAGTATGTGGTTCAAAATGTGACGAAAAAGTAATACTTTAGTATGTCGTCCAAAATGTGACAAAAACGTCATAGGTTAGTATGTCGTCCAAAATTGTACATAAAAGTCATACTTTAGTATGTCGTCTAAAATGTGACAAAAAAGTAATAGGTTAGTATGTCGTCCAACATGTGACGAAAAAGTCATAGGTTAGTATGTCGTCCAAAATGTGACGAAAAAGTCATACTTTAGTATGTCGTCCAAAATGTGACAGAAAAGTCATAGGTTAGTATGTCGTTCAAAACGTGACAAAAAAGTCATAGGTTAGTATGTCGTCAAAAATGTGACAAAAAAGTCATACTTTAGTATGTCGTCCAAAATGTGACAAAAACGTCATACTTTAGTATGTCGTCCAAAATGTGACAAAAACGTCATAGGTTAGTATGTCGTCCAAAATTGTACATAAAAGTCATACTTTAGTATGTCGTCTAAAATGTGACAAAAAAGTAATAGGTTAGTATGTCGTCCAACATGTGACGAAAAAGTCATAGGTTAGTATGTCGTCCAAAATGTGACGAAAAAGTCATACTTTAGTATGTCGTCCAAAATGTGACAAAAAAGTCATAGGTTAGTATGTCGTCCAAAATGTGACAAAAACGTCATAGGTTAGTATGTCGTTCAAAACGTGACAAAAATGTCATTGGTTAGTATGTGGTCCAAAATGTGACAAAAAAGTCATAGGTTAGTATGTCGCCCAAAATGTGACAAAAAAGTCATAGGTTAGTATGTCGTTCAAAACGTGACAAAAAAGTCATAGGTTAGTATGTCGTCAAAAATGTGACAAAAAAGTCATAGGTTAGTATGTCGTCAAAAATGTCATATATTAGTATGTCGTCCAAAATGTGACAAAAAAGTCAAAGGTTAGTATGTCGTCCAAAATGTGACAAAAAGTCATACTTTAGTATGTCGTTCAAAACGTGACAAAAATGTCATAGGTTAGTATGTCGTCCAAAACGTGACAAAAAAGTCATAGGTTAGTATGTCGTCCAAAATGTGACGAAAAAGTCATAGGTTAGTATGTCGTCCAAAATGTGACGAAAAAGTCATACTTTAGTATGTCGTCCAAAATGTGACAAAAAAGTCATACTTTAGTATGTCGTCAAAAATTTGACAAAAATGTCATAGGTTAGTATGTCGTCAAAAATGTCATACTTTAGTATGTCGTCCAAAATGTGACAAAAAAGTCATAGGTTAGTATGTCGTCAAAAACGTGACAAAAACGTCATACTTTAGTATGTCGTCCAAAATGTGACAAAAAAGTCATAGGTTAGTATGTCGTCCAAAATGTGACAAAAACGTCATAGGTTAGTATGTCGTTCAAAACGTGACAAAAATGTCATAGGTTAGTATGTGGTCCAAAATGTGACAAAAAAGTCATAGGTTAGTATGTCGCCCAAAATGTGACAAAAATGTCATAGGTTAGTATGTCGTTCAAAACGTGACAAAAAAGTCATAGGTTAGTATGTCGTCAAAAATGTGACAAAAAAGTCATAGGTTAGTATGTCGTCAAAAATGTCATATATTAGTATGTCGTCCAAAATGTGACAAAAAAGTCAAAGGTTAGTATGTCGTCCAAAAATTGACAAAAAAGTCATACTTTAGTATGTCGTCAAAAATGTGACGAAAAAGTCATAGATTAGTATGTCGTCCAAAATGTGACAAAAAAGTCATACTTTAGTATGTCGTTCAAAACGTGACAAAAATGTCATAGGTTAGTATGTCGTCCAAAACGTGACAAAAATGTCATAGGTTAGTATGTCGTACAAAATGTGACAAAAAAGTCATAGGTTAGTATGTCGTTCCAAATGTGACAAAAATGTCATAGGTTAGTATGTCGTCCAAAATATGACAAAAAAGTCATACGTTAGTATGTCGTCAAAAATGTGACGAAAAAGTCATAGGTTAGTATGTCGTCCAAAATGTGACAAAAAAGTCATACTTTAGTATGTCGTCCAAAACGGGACAAAAATGTCATAGGTTAGTATGTCGTCCAAAATGTGACAAAAAAGTCATAGGTTAGTATGTCGTTCAAAACGTGACAAAAAAGTCATAGGTTAGTATGTCGTCCAAAATGTGACAAAAAAGTCATACTTTAGTATGTCGTTCAAAACGTGACAAAAATGTCATAGGTTAGTATGTCGTCCAAAACGTGACAAAAGTCATAGGTTAGTATGTCGTCCAAAATGTGACGAAAAAGTCATAGGTTAGTATGTCGTCCAAAATGTGACGAAAAAGTCATACTTTAGTATGTCGTCCAAAATGTGACAAAAAAGTCATACTTTAGTATGTCGTCAAAAATTTGACAAAAATGTCATAGGTTAGTATGTCGTCAAAAATGTCATACTTTAGTATGTCGTCCAAAATGTGACAAAAAAGTCATAGGTTAGTATGTCGTCCAAAATGTGACAAAAAAGTCATAGGTTAGTATGTCGTCAAAAACGTGACAAAAATGTCATAGGTCAGTATGTGGTTCAAAATGTGACGAAAAAGTAATACTTTAGTATGTCGTCCAAAATGTGACAGAAAAGTCATAGGTTAGTATGTCGTTCAAAACGTGACAAAAAAGTCATAGGTAAGTATGTCGTCAAAAATGTGACAAAAAAGTCATACTTTAGTATGTCGTCCAAAATGTGACAAAAACGTCATACTTTAGTATGTCGTCCAAAATGTGACAAAAACGTCATAGGTTAGTATGTCGTCCAAAATTGTACATAAAAGTCATACTTTAGTATGTCGTCTAAAATGTGACAAAAAAGTAATAGGTTAGTATGTCATCCAACATGTGACGAAAAAGTCATAGGTTAGTATGTCGTCCAAAATGTGACGAAAAAGTCATACTTTAGTATGTCGTCCAAAATGTGACAAAAAAGTCATACTTTAGTATGTCGTCAAAAATGTCATACTTAAGTATGTCGTCCAAAATGTGACAAAAAAGTCATAGGTTAGTATGTGGTTCAAAATGTGACGAAAAAGTCATACTTTAGTATGTCGTCCAAAATGTGACAAAAAAGTCATAGGTTAGTATGTTGTTCAAAACGTAACAAAAAAGTCATAGGTTAGTATGTCGTCAAAAATGTGACAAAAAAGTCATAGGTTAGTATGTCGTCAAAAATGTGACAAAAACGTCATACTTTAGTATGTCGTCCAAAATGTGACAAAAAAGTCATAGGTTAGTATGTCGTCCAAAATGTGACAAAAACGTCATAGGTTAGTATGTCGTTCAAAACGTGACAAAAATGTCATAGGTTAGTATGTGGTCCAAAATGTGACAAAAAAGTCATAGGTTAGTATGTCGCCCAAAATGTGACAAAAATGTCATAGGTTAGTATGTCGTTCAAAACGTGACAAAAAAGTCATAGGTTAGTATGTCGTCAAAAATGTGACAAAAAAGTCATAGGTTAGTATGTCGTCAAAAATGTCATACATTAGTATGTCGTCCAAAATGTGACAAAAAAGTCAAAGGTTAGTATGTCGTCCAAAATGTGACAAAAAAGTCATACTTTAGTATGTCGTCAAAAATGTGACGAAAAAGTCATAGGTGAGTATGTCGTCCAAAACGTGACAAAAATGTCATAGGTTAGTATGTCGTCCAAAATGTGACAAAAAAGTCATAGGTTAGTATGTCGTTCAAAACGTGACAAAAATGTCATAGGTTAGTATGTCGTCCAAAATGTGACAAAAAAGTCATGCGTTAGTATGTCGTCAAAAATGTGACGAAAAAGTCATAGGTTAGTATGTCGTCCAAAATGTGACAAAAAAGTCATACTTTAGTATGTCGTCCAAAACGTGACAAAAATGTCATAGGTTAGTATGTCGTCCAAAATGTGACAAAAAAGTCATAGGTTAGTATGTCGTTCAAAACGTGACAAAAAAGTCATAGGTTAGTATGTCGTCCAAAATGTGACAAAAAAGTCATAGGTTAGTATGTCGTCAAAAATGTGAAAAAAAGTCATAGGTTAGTATGTGGTCCAAAATGTGACAAAAAAGTCATACTTTAGTATGTCGTCCAAAATGTGACAAAAAAGTCATAGGTTAGTATGTCGTCAAAATGTGAAAAAAAGTCATAGGTTAGTATGTCGTACAAAATGTGACAAAAAAGTCATAGGTTAGTATGTCGTTCAAAACGTGACAAAAATGTCATAGGTTAGTATGTCGTCCAAAATATGACAAAAAAGTCATACGTTAGTATGTCGTCAAAAATGTGACGAAAAAGTCATAGGTTAGTATGTCGTCCAAAATGTGACAAAAAAGTCATACTTTAGTATGTCGTCCAAAACGGGACAAAAATGTCATAGGTTAGTATGTCGTCCAAAATGTGACAAAAAAGTCATAGGTTAGTATGTCGTTCAAAACGTGACAAAAAAGTCATAGGTTAGTATGTCGTCCAAAATGTGACAAAAAAGTCATACTTTAGTATGTCGTTCAAAACGTGACAAAAATGTCATAGGTTAGTATGTCGTCCAAAACGTGACAAAAGTCATAGGTTAGTATGTCGTCCAAAATGTGACGAAAAAGTCATAGGTTAGTATGTCGTCCAAAATGTGACGAAAAAGTCATACTTTAGTATGTCGTCCAAAATGTGACAAAAAAGTCATACTTTAGTATGTCGTCCAAAATGTGACGAAAAAGTCATACTTTAGTATGTCGTCCAAAATGTGACAAAAAAGTCATACTTTAGTATGTCGTCCAAAATGTGACGAAAAAGTCATAGGTTAGTATGTCGTCCAAAATGTGACGAAAAAGTAATAGGTTAGTATGTCATCCAACATGTGACGAAAAAGTCATAGGTTAGTATGTCGTCCAAAATGTGACGAAAAAGTCATACTTTAGTATGTCGTCCAAAATGTGACAAAAAAGTCATACTTTAGTATGTCGTCAAAAATGTCATACTTAAGTATGTCGTCCAAAATGTGACAAAAAAGTCATAGGTTAGTATGTGGTTCAAAATGTGACGAAAAAGTCATACTTTAGTATGTCGTCCAAAATGTGACAAAAAAGTCATAGGTTAGTATGTTGTTCAAAACGTAACAAAAAAGTCATAGGTTAGTATGTCGTCAAAAATGTGACAAAAAAGTCATAGGTTAGTATGTCGTCAAAAATGTGACAAAAACGTCATACTTTAGTATGTCGTCCAAAATGTGACAAAAAAGTCATAGGTTAGTATGTCGTCCAAAATGTGACAAAAACGTCATAGGTTAGTATGTCGTTCAAAACGTGACAAAAATGTCATAGGTTAGTATGTGGTCCAAAATGTGACAAAAAAGTCATAGGTTAGTATGTCGCCCAAAATGTGACAAAAATGTCATAGGTTAGTATGTCGTTCAAAACGTGACAAAAAAGTCATAGGTTAGTATGTCGTCAAAAATGTGACAAAAAAGTCATAGGTTAGTATGTCGTCAAAAATGTCATATATTAGTATGTCGTCCAAAATGTGAAAAAAAGTCATAGGTTAGTATGTCGTCCAAAATGTGACAAAAAAGTCATAGGTTAGTATGTCGTCCAAAATGTGACAAAAATGTCATAGGTTAGTATGTCGTTCAAAACGTGACAAAAATGTCGTAGGTTAGTATGTCGTTCAAAATGTGACAAAAATGTCATAGGTTAGTATGTCGTCCAAAATGTGACGAAAAAGTCATACTTTAGTATGTCGTCCAAAATGTGACAAAAATGTCATAGGTTAGTATGTCGTCAAAAATGTCATACTTTAGTATGTCGTCCAAAATGTGACAAAAAAGTCATAGGTTAGTATGTCGTCCAAAATGTGACAAAAAAGTCATAGGTTAGTATGTCGTCAAAAATGTCATACTTTAGTATGTCCTCCAAAATGTGACAAAAAAGTCATAGGTCAGTATGTGGTTCAAAATGTGACGAAAAAGTCATACTTTAGTATGTCGTCCAAAATGTGACAAAGAGTCATAGGTTAGTATGTCGTTCAAAACGTGACAAAAAAGTCATAGGTAAGTATGTCGTCAAAAATTTGACAAAAAAGTCATATCCTTAGTATGTCGTCCAAAATGTGACAAAAACGTCATACTATAGTATGTCGTCCAAAATGTGACAAAAAAGTCATACTTTAGTATGTCGTCCAAAATGTGACAAAAATGTCATAGGTTAGTATGTCGTCAAAAATGTGACAAAAATGTCATAGGTTAGTATGTCGTCAAAAATGTCATACTTTAGTATGTCGTCCAAAATGTGACAAAGAAGTCATAGGTTAGTATGTCGTTCAAAATGTGACAAAAATGTCATAGGTCAGTATTTGGTTCAAAATGTGACGAAAAAGTCATACTTTAGTATGTCGTCCAAAATGTGACAAAAAAGTCATAGGTTAGTATGTCGTTCAAAACGTGACAAAAAAGTCATAGGTTAGTATGTCGTCAAAAATGTGACAAAAAAGTCATACTTTAGTATGTCGTCCAAAATGTGACAAAAACGTCATACTTTAGTATGTCGTCCAAAATGTGACAAAAACGTCATAGGTTAGTATGTCGTCCAAAATTGTACATAAAAGTCATACTTTAGTATGTCGTCTAAAATGTGACAAAAAAGTCATAGGTTAGTATGTCGTCCAAAATGTGACAAAAAAGTCATAGGTTAGTATGTCGTTCAAAACGTGACAAAAAAGTCATAGGTTAGTATGTCGTCCAAAATGTGACAAAAAAGTCATAGGTTAGTATGTCGTCCAAAATGTGACAAAAAAGTCATACTTTAGTATGTCGTCCAAAATGTGACAAAAAAGTCATAGGTTAGTATGTCGTCAAAAATGTCATACTTTAGTATGTCGTCCAAAATGTGACAAAAAAGTCATAGGTTAGTATGTCGTCAAAAATGTGACAAAAAAGTCATAGGTTAGTATGTCGTCAAAAATGTCATACTTTAGTATGTCGTCCAAAATGTGACAAAAAAGTCATAGGTTAGTATGTCGTCCAAAATGTGACGAAAAATTCACACTATAGTATGTCGTCCAAAATGTGACAAAAAAGTCATACTTTAGTATGTCGTCCAAAATGTGACAAAAAAGTCATAGGTTAGTATGTCGTCCAAAATGTGGCAAAAAAGTCATAGGTTAGTATGTTGTTCAAAACGTGACAAAAAAGTCATAGGTTAGTATGTCGTCAAAAATGTCATACTTTAGTATGTCGTCCAAAATGTGACAAAAAAGTCATAGGTTAGTATGTCGTCCAAAATGTGACGAAAAAGTCATACTATAGTATGTCGTCCAAAATGTGACAAAAAAGTCATACTTTAGTATGTCGTCCAAAATGTGACAAAAAAGTCATAGGTTAGTATGTCGTCCAAAATGTGACAAAAAAGTCATAGGTTAGTATGTCGTCCAAAATGTGACAAAAAAGTCATACTTTAGTATGTCGTCCAAAATGTGACAAAAATGTCATACATTAGTATGTCGTCCAAAATGTGACAAAAAAGTCATAGGTTAGTATGTCGTCCAAAATGTGGCAAAAAAGTCATACTTTAGTATGTCGTCCAAAATGTGACAAAAAAGTCATAGGTTAGTATGTCGTCCAAAATGTGACAAAAAAGTCATAGGTTAGTATGTCGTCCAAAATGTGACAAAAAAGTCATACTTTAGTATGTCGTCCAAAATGTGACAAAAATGTCATACTTTAGTATGTCGTCTAAAATGTGACAAAAAAGTAATAGGTTAGTATGTCGTCCAAAATGTGACGAAAAAGTCATACTTTAGTATGTCGTCCAAAATGTGACAAAAAAGTCATACTTTAGTATGTCCTCCAAAATGTGACAAAAAAGTCATAGGTTAGTATGTCGTCAAAAATGTCATACTTTAGTATGTCGTCCAAAATGTGACAAAAAAGTCATAGGTTAGTATGTCGTCCAAAACGTGACAAAAATGTCATAGGTCAGTATGTGGTTCAAAATGTGACGAAAAAGTCATACTTTAGTATGTCGTCCAAAATGTGACAAAGAGTCATAGGTTAGTATGTCGTTCAAAACGTGACAAAAAAGTCATAGGTTAGTATGTCGTCAAAAATGTGACAAAAAAGTCACACTTTAGTATGTCGTCAAAAATTTGACAAAAAAGTCATACTTTAGTATGTCGTCCAAAATGTGACAAAAACGTCATACTATAGTATGTCGTCCAAAATGTGACGAAAAAGTCATACTTTAGTATGTCGTCCAAAATGTGACAAAAAAGTCATAGGTTAGTATGTCGTTCAAAACGTGACGAAAAAGTCATAGGTTAGTATGTCGTCAAAAATGTGTCAAAAAAGTCATACTTTAGTATGTCGTCCAAAATGTGACAAAAACGTCATACTTTAGTATGTCGTCCAAAATGTGACAAAAACGTCATAGGTTAGTATGTCGTCCAAAATTGTACATAAAAGTCATACTTTAGTATGTCGTCTAAAATGTGACAAAAAAGTAATAGGTTAGTATGTCGTCCAAAATGTGACGAAAAAGTCATAGGTTAGTGTGTCGTCCAAAATGTGACGAAAAAGTCATACTTTAGTATGTCGTCCAAAATGTGACAAAAAAGTCATACTTTAGTATGTCGTCCAAAATGTGACAAAAATGTCATAGGTTAGTATGTCGTCAAAAATGTCATACTTTAGTATGTCGTCCAAAATGTGACAAAAAAGTCATAGGTTAGTATGTCGTCCAAAATGTGACAAAAAAGTCATAGGTTAGTATGTCGTCCAAAATGTGACAAAAAAGTCATAGGTTAGTATGTCGTCCAAAATGTGACAAAAAAGTCATAGGTTAGTATGTCGTCCAAAATGTGACGAAAAAGTCATAGGTTAGTATGTCGTCCAAAATGTGACAAAAAAGTCATAGGTTAGTATGTCGTCCAAAATGTGACAAAAAAGTCATAGGTTAGTATGTCGTCCAAAATGTGACAAAAAAGTCATACTATAGTATGTCGTCCAAAATGTGACAAAAAAGTCATAGGTTAGTATGTCGTCCAAAATGTGACAAAAACGTCATAGGTTAGTATGTCGTCCAAAATTGTACATAAAAGTCATACTTTAGTATGTCGTCTAAAATGTGACAAAAAAGTAATAGGTTAGTATGTCGTCCAAAATGTGACGAAAAAGTTATAGCTTAGTATGTCGTCCAAAATGTGACGAAAAAGTCATACTTTAGTATGTCGTCCAAAATGTGACAAAAACGTCATAGGTTAGTATGTCGTCCGAAATTGTACATAAAAGTCATACTTTAGTATGTCGTCTAAAATGTGACAAAAAAGTAATAGGTTAGTATGTCGTCCAAAATGTGACGAAAAAGTCATAGGTTAGTGTGTCGTCCAAAATGTGACGAAAAAGTCATACTTTAGTATGTCGTCCAAAATGTGACAAAAAAGTCATACTTTAGTATGTCGTCCAAAATGTGACAAAAATGTCATAGGTTAGTATGTCGTCAAAAATGTCATACTTTAGTATGTCGTCCAAAATGTGACAAAAAAGTCATAGGTTAGTATGTCGTCCAAAATGTGACAAAAAAGTCATAGGTTAGTATGTCGTCCAAAATGTGACGAAAAAGTCATAGGTTAGTATGTCGTCCAAAATGTGACAAAAAAGTCATAGGTTAGTATGTCGTCCAAAATGTGACAAAAAAGTCATAGGTTAGTATGTCGTCCAAAATGTGACAAAAAAGTCATACTATAGTATGTCGTCCAAAATGTGACAAAAAAGTCATAGGTTAGTATGTCGTCCAAAATGTGACAAAAACGTCATAGGTTAGTATGTCGTCCAAAATTGTACATAAAAGTCATACTTTAGTATGTCGTCTAAAATGTGACAAAAAAGTAATAGGTTAGTATGTCGTCCAAAATGTGACGAAAAAGTTATAGCTTAGTATGTCGTCCAAAATGTGACGAAAAAGTCATACTTTAGTATGTCGTCCAAAATGTGACAAAAAAGTCATACTTTAGTATGTCCTCCAAAATGTGACAAAAAAGTCATAGGTTAGTATGTCGTCAAAAATGTCATACTTTAGTATGTCGTCCAAAATGTGACAAAAAAGTCATAGGTTAGTATGTCGTCCAAAACGTGACAAAAATGTCATAGGTCAGTATGTGGTTCAAAATGTGACGAAAAAGTCATACTTTAGTATGTCGTCCAAAATGTGACAAAGAGTCATAGGTTAGTATGTCGTTCAAAACGTGACAAAAAAGTCATAGGTTAGTATGTCGTCAAAAATGTGACAAAAAAGTCACACTTTAGTATGTCGTCAAAAATTTGACAAAAAAGTCATACTTTAGTATGTCGTCCAAAATGTGACAAAAACGTCATACTATAGTATGTCGTCCAAAATGTGACGAAAAAGTCATACTTTAGTATGTCGTCCAAAATGTGACAAAAAAGTCATAGGTTAGTATGTCGTTCAAAACGTGACAAAAAAGTCATAGGTTAGTATGTCGTCAAAAATGTGACAAAAAAGTCATACTTTAGTATGTCGTCCAAAATGTGACAAAAACGTCATACTTTAGTATGTCGTCCAAAATGTGACAAAAACGTCATAGGTTAGTATGTCGTCCAAAATTGTACATAAAAGTCATACTTTAGTATGTCGTCTAAAATGTGACAAAAAAGTAATAGGTTAGTATGTCGTCCAAAATGTGACGAAAAAGTCATACTTTAGTATGTCGTCCAAAATGTGACAAAAATGTCATAGGTTAGTATGTCGTCAAAAATGTCATACTTTAGTATGTCGTCCAAAATGTGACAAAAAAGTCATAGGTTAGTATGTCGTTCAAAACGTGACAAAAAAGTCATAGGTCGGTATGTGGTCAAAAATGTGACAAAAAAGTCATAGGTTAGTATGTCGTCAAAAATGTCATACTTTAGTATGTCGTCCAAAATGTGACGAAAAAGTCATACTATAGTATGTCGTTCAAAACGTGACAAAAAAGTCATAGATCAGTATGTGGTCAAAAATGTGACAAAAAAGTCATAGGTTAGTATGTAGTTCAAAACGTGACAAAAAAGTCATAGGTTAGTATGTCGTCAAAAATGTGACAAAAAAGTCATAGGTTAGTATGTCGTCAAAAATGTGACAAAAAAGTCATAGGTTAGTATGTCGTCCAAAATGTGACAAAAAAGTCATAGGTTAGTATGTCATCTAAAATGTGACGAAAAAGTCATAGGTTAGTATGTCGTCAAAAATGTGACAAAAAAGTCATAGGTTAGTATGTCGTCAAAAATGTCATACTTTAGTATGTCGTCCAAAATGTGACAAAAAAGTCATAGGTTAGTATGTCGTCAAAAATGTGACAAAAAAGTCATAGGTTAGTATGTCGTCAAAAATGTCATACTTTAGTATGTCGTCCAAAATGTGACAAAAAAGTCATAGGTTAGTATGTCGTCCAAAATGTGACGAAAAAGTCATACTATAGTATGTCGTCCAAAATGTGACAAAAAAGTCATACTTTAGTATGTCGTCCAAAATGTGACAAAAAAGTCATAGGTTAGTATGTCGTCCAAAATGTGACAAAAAAGTCATAGGTTAGTATGTCGTTCAAAACGTGACAAAAAAGTCATAGGTTAGTATGTCGTCAAAAATGTGACAAAAAAGTCATAGGTTAGTATGTCGTCCAAAATGTGACGAAAAAGTCATACTATAGTATGTCGTCCAAAATGTGACAAAAAAGTCATACTTTAGTATGTCGTCCAAAATGTGACAAAAAAGTCATAGGTTAGTATGTCGTCTAAAATGTGACAAAAACGTCATAGGTTAGTATGTCGTTCAAAACGTGACAAAAATGTCATAGGTTAGTATGTGGTCCAAAATGTGACAAAAAAGTCATAGGTTAGTATGTCGCCCAAAATGTGACAAAAATGTCATAGGTTAGTATGTCGTTCAAAACGTGACAAAAAAGTCATAGGTTAGTATGTCGTCAAAAATGTGACAAAAAAGTCATAGGTTAGTATGTCGTCAAAAATGTCATATATTAGTATGTCGTCCAAAATGTGACAAAAAAGTCAAAGGTTAGTATGTCGTCCAAAATGTGACAAAAAAGTCATACTTAAGTATGTCGTCAAAAATGTGACGAAAAAGTCATAGGTTAGTATGTCGTCCAAAATGTGACAAAAAAGTCATACTTTAGTATGTCGTTCAAAACGTGACAAAAATGTCATAGGTGAGTATGTCGTCCAAAACGTGACAAAAATGTCATAGGTTAGTATGTCGTCCAAAATGTGACGAAAAAGTCATACTTTAGTATGTCGTTCAAAACGTGACAAAAATGTCATAGGTTAGTATGTCGTCCAAAATGTGACAAAAAAGTCATGCGTTAGTATGTCGTCCAAAATGTGACAAAAAAGTCATACTTTAGTATGTCGTTCAAAACGTGACAAAAATGTCATAGGTTAGTATGTCGTCCAAAATGTGACAAAAAAGTCATGCGTTAGTATGTCGTCAAAAATGTGACGAAAAAGTCATAGGTTAGTATGTCGTCCAAAATGTGACAAAAAAGTCATACTTTAGTATGTCGTCCAAAATGTGACGAAAAAGTCATAGGTTAGTATGTCGTTCAAAACGTGACAAAAATGTCATAGGTTAGTATGTCGTCCAAAATGTGACAAAAAAGTCATGCGTTAGTATGTCGTCAAAAATGTGACGAAAAAGTCATAGGTTAGTATGTCGTCCAAAATGTGACAAAAAAGTCATACTTAAGTATGTCGTCAAAAATGTGACGAAAAAGTCATAGGTTAGTATGTCGTCCAAAATGTGACAAAAAAGTCATACTTTAGTATGTCGTTCAAAACGTGACAAAAATGTCATAGGTGAGTATGTCGTCCAAAACGTGACAAAAATGTCATAGGTTAGTATGTCGTCCAAAATGTGACGAAAAAGTCATACTTTAGTATGTCGTTCAAAACGTGACAAAAATGTCATAGGTTAGTATGTCGTCCAAAATGTGACGAAAAAGTCATAGGTTAGTATGTCGTCCAAAATGTGACAAAAAAGTCATACTTTAGTATGTCGTTCAAAACGTGACAAAAATGTCATAGGTTAGTATGTCGTCCAAAATGTGACAAAAAAGTCATGCGTTAGTATGTCGTCAAAAATGTGACGAAAAAGTCATAGGTTAGTATGTCGTCCAAAATGTGACAAAAAAGTCATACTTTAGTATGTCGTCCAAAACGTGACAAAAATGTCATAGGTTAGTATGTCGTCCAAAATGTGACAAAAAAGTCATAGGTTAGTATGTCGTTCAAAACGTGACAAAAAAGTCATAGGTTAGTATGTCGTCCAAAATGTGACAAAAAAGTCATAGGTTAGTATGTCGTCAAAAATGTGAAAAAAAGTCATAGGTTAGTATGTGGTCCAAAATGTGACAAAAAAGTCATACTTTAGTATGTCGTCCAAAATGTGACAAAAAAGTCATAGGTTAGTATGTCGTCAAAATGTGAAAAAAAGTCATAGGTTAGTATGTCGTCCAAAATGTGACAAAAAAGTCATAGGTTAGTATGTCGTCCAAAATGTGACAAAAATGTCATAGGTTAGTATGTCGTTCAAAACGTGACAAAAATGTCGTAGGTTAGTATGTCGTTCAAAATGTGACAAAAATGTCATAGGTTAGTATGTCGTCCAAAATGTGACGAAAAGGTCATACTTTAGTATGTCGTCCAAAATGTGACAAAAATGTCATAGGTTAGTATGTCGTCAAAAATGTCATACTTTAGTATGTCGTCCAAAATGTGACAAAAAAGTCATAGGTTAGTATGTCGTCCAAAATGTGACAAAAAAGTCATAGGTTAGTATGTCGTCAAAAATGTCATACTTTAGTATGTCCTCCAAAATGTGACAAAAAAGTCATAGGTCAGTATGTGGTTCAAAATGTGACGAAAAAGTCATACTTTAGTATGTCGTCCAAAATGTGACAAAGAGTCATAGGTTAGTATGTCGTTCAAAACGTGACAAAAAAGTCATAGGTAAGTATGTCGTCAAAAATTTGACAAAAAAGTCATATCCTTAGTATGTCGTCCAAAATGTGACAAAAACGTCATACTATAGTATGTCGTCCAAAATGTGACAAAAAAGTCATACTTTAGTATGTCGTCCAAAATGTGACAAAAATGTCATAGGTTAGTATGTCGTCAAAAATGTGACAAAAATGTCATAGGTTAGTATGTCGTCAAAAATGTCATACTTTAGTATGTCGTCCAAAATGTGACAAAGAAGTCATAGGTTAGTATGTCGTTCAAAATGTGACAAAAATGTCATAGGTCAGTATTTGGTTCAAATGTGACGAAAAAGTCATACTTTAGTATGTCGTCCAAAATGTGACAAAAAAGTCATAGGTTAGTATGTCGTTCAAAACGTGACAAAAAAGTCATAGGTTAGTATGTCGTCAAAAATGTGACAAAAAAGTCATACTTTAGTATGTCGTCCAAAATGTGACAAAAACGTCATACTTTAGTATGTCGTCCAAAATGTGACAAAAACGTCATAGGTTAGTATGTCGTCCAAAATTGTACATAAAAGTCATACTTTAGTATGTCGTCTAAAATGTGACAAAAAAGTCATAGGTTAGTATGTCGTCCAAAATGTGACAAAAAAGTCATAGGTTAGTATGTCGTCCAAAATGTGACAAAAAAGTCATAGGTTAGTATGTCGTCCAAAATGTGACAAAAAAGTCATACTTTAGTATGTCGTCCAAAATGTGACAAAAAAGTCATAGGTTAGTATGTCGTCAAAAATGTCATACTTTAGTATGTCGTCCAAAATGTGACAAAAAAGTCATAGGTTAGTATGTCGTCAAAAATGTGACAAAAAAGTCATAGGTTAGTATGTCGTCAAAAATGTCATACTTTAGTATGTCGTCCAAAATGTGACAAAAAAGTCATAGGTTAGTATGTCGTCCAAAATGTGACGAAAAATTCACACTATAGTATGTCGTCCAAAATGTGACAAAAAAGTCATACTTTAGTATGTCGTCCAAAATGTGACAAAAAAGTCATAGGTTAGTATGTCGTCCAAAATGTGGCAAAAAAGTCATAGGTTAGTATGTTGTTCAAAACGTGACAAAAAAGTCATAGGTTAGTATGTCGTCAAAAATGTCATACTTTAGTATGTCGTCCAAAATGTGACAAAAAAGTCATAGGTTAGTATGTCGTCCAAAATGTGACGAAAAAGTCATACTATAGTATGTCGTCCAAAATGTGACAAAAAAGTCATACTTTAGTATGTCGTCCAAAATGTGACAAAAAAGTCATAGGTTAGTATGTCGTCCAAAATGTGACAAAAAAGTCATAGGTTAGTATGTCGTCCAAAATGTGACAAAAAAGTCATACTTTAGTATGTCGTCCAAAATGTGACAAAAATGTCATACATTAGTATGTCGTCCAAAATGTGACAAAAAAGTCATAGGTTAGTATGTCGTCCAAAATGTGGCAAAAAAGTCATACTTTAGTATGTCGTCCAAAATGTGACAAAAAAGTCATAGGTTAGTATGTCGTCCAAAATGTGACAAAAAAGTCATAGGTTAGTATGTCGTCCAAAATGTGACAAAAAAGTCATACTTTAGTATGTCGTCCAAAATGTGACAAAAATGTCATACTTTAGTATGTCGTCTAAAATGTGACAAAAAAGTAATAGGTTAGTATGTCGTCCAAAATGTGACGAAAAAGTTATAGGTTAGTATGTCGTCCAAAATGTGACGAAAAAGTCATACTTTAGTATGTCGTCCAAAATGTGACAAAAAAGTCATACTTTAGTATGTCCTCCAAAATGTGACAAAAAAGTCATAGGTTAGTATGTCGTCAAAAATGTCATACTTTAGTATGTCGTCCAAAATGTGACAAAAAAGTCATAGGTTAGTATGTCGTCCAAAACGTGACAAAAATGTCATAGGTCAGTATGTGGTTCAAAATGTGACGAAAAAGTCATACTTTAGTATGTCGTCCAAAATGTGACAAAGAGTCATAGGTTAGTATGTCGTTCAAAACGTGACAAAAAAGTCATAGGTTAGTATGTCGTCAAAAATGTGACAAAAAAGTCACACTTTAGTATGTCGTCAAAAATTTGACAAAAAAGTCATACTTTAGTATGTCGTCCAAAATGTGACAAAAACGTCATACTTTAGTATGTCGTCCAAAATGTGACAAAAAAGTCATAGGTTAGTATGTCGTTCAAAACGTGACGAAAAAGTCATAGGTTAGTATGTCGTCAAAAATGTGTCAAAAAAGTCATACTTTAGTATGTCGTCCAAAATGTGACAAAAACGTCATACTTTAGTATGTCGTCCAAAATGTGACAAAAACGTCATAGGTTAGTATGTCGTCCAAAATTGTACATAAAAGTCATACTTTAGTATGTCGTCTAAAATGTGACAAAAAAGTAATAGGTTAGTATGTCGTCCAAAATGTGACGAAAAAGTCATAGGTTAGTGTGTCGTCCAAAATGTGACGAAAAAGTCATACTTTAGTATGTCGTCCAAAATGTGACAAAAAAGTCATACTTTAGTATGTCGTCCAAAATGTGACAAAAATGTCATAGGTTAGTATGTCGTCAAAAATGTCATACTTTAGTATGTCGTCCAAAATGTGACAAAAAAGTCATAGGTTAGTATGTCGTCCAAAATGTGACAAAAAAGTCATAGGTTAGTATGTCGTCCAAAATGTGACAAAAAAGTCATAGGTTAGTATGTCGTCCAAAATGTGACAAAAAAGTCATAGGTTAGTATGTCGTCCAAAATGTGACGAAAAAGTCATACTATAGTATGTCGTCCAAAATGTGACAAAAAAGTCATACTTTAGTATGTCGTCCAAAATGTGACAAAAATGTCGTAGGTTAGTATGTCGTCCAAAATGTGACAAAAAAGTCATAGGTTAGTATGTCGTCCAAAATGTGACAAAAAAGTCATACTATAGTATGTCGTCCAAAATGTGACAAAAAAGTCATAGGTTAGTATGTCGTCCAAAATGTGACAAAAACGTCATAGGTTAGTATGTCGTCCAAAATTGTACATAAAAGTCATACTTTAGTATGTCGTCTAAAATGTGACAAAAAAGTAATAGGTTAGTATGTCGTCAAAAATGTCATACTTTAGTATGTCGTCCAAAATGTGACGAAAAAGTCATACTATAGTATGTCGTTCAAAACGTGACAAAAAAGTCATAGGTCAGTATGTGGTCAAAAATGTGACAAAAAAGTCATAGGTTAGTATGTAGTTCAAAACGTGACAAAAAAGTCATAGGTTAATATGTCGTCAAAAATGTGACAAAAAAGTCATAGGTTAGTATGTCGTCAAAAATGTCATACTTTAGTATGTCGTCCAAAATGTGACAAAAAAGTCATAGGTTAGTATGTCGTCAAAAATGTGACAAAAAAGTCATAGGTTAGTATGTCGTCCAAAATGTGACAAAAAAGTCATAGGTTAGTATGTCATCTAAAATGTGACGAAAAAGTCATAGGTTAGTATGTCGTCAAAAATGTGACAAAAAAGTCATAGGTTAGTATGTCGTCAAAAATGTCATACTTTAGTATGTCGTCCAAAATGTGACAAAAAAGTCATAGGTTAGTATGTCGTCAAAAATGTGACAAAAAAGTGATAGGTTAGTATGTCGTCAAAAATGTCATACTTTAGTATGTCGTCCAAAATGTGACAAAAAAGTCATAGGTTAGTATGTCGTCCAAAATGTGACGAAAAAGTCATACTATAGTATGTCGTCCAAAATGTGACAAAAAAGTCATACTTTAGTATGTCGTCCAAAATGTGACAAAAAAGTCATTGGTTAGTATGTCGTCCAAAATGTGACAAAAAAGTCATAGGTTAGTATGTCGTTCAAAACGTGACAAAAAAGTCATAGGTTAGTATGTCGTCAAAAATGTGACAAAAAAGTCATAGGTTAGTATGTCGTCCAAAATGTGACGAAAAAGTCATACTATAGTATGTCGTCCAAAATGTGACAAAAAAGTCATACTTTAGTATGTCGTCCAAAATGTGACAAAAAAGTCATAGGTTAGTATGTCGTCTAAAATGTGACGAAAAAGTCATACTTTTGTTTGTCGTCCAAAATGTGAAAAAAATATCATATTTTAGTATGTCGTCCAAATTCGGTCAAAAAAGTCATACTTTAGTATGTCGTCCAAAATCAGACAAAAAAGTTGCACGTTAATATGTCGTCCAAAATTGGACTACAAAGACATGGTATAGTATGTTGTCCAAAATCAGTCAAAAAGTAATGTCGTCCAAAATCGGTCAAAAAGTCATACTTGACATTTACTCCAATATTTGACAAAATGTCAGTTACTTCACTCGCAGTGCTATTAGTGGTTCTGTGTGTCTGTTTGTGTTTCCGCACCATTACGACCAACAGAGGCCGACAGAGGCTTGTTGTGTGAATGGGATGAAGGCTGCCACCTCTGGTTGCCTGTTGAAGATTTATTCTTAGGCTGCACGACTTTGGAAACTGAAATTAGGTATCCTTTCTATATTCGATTATTTTAGGGGGAAAAAAGAATTTTGACTGTTTACGAGTCGATTAAAAAGTATGATCATTCCGTTAATATCCGGTTTTCGCATTAAAAACTAAACTAGCTAAAATGCTACGGTGTATAAGGGCTGAGCGATTTGAGTTCTATATCTGTGAGCAATTGCAAGTGTGGTTTGACCTGGGATATAACTTTTATTTAAGTTAAACTTCTGTTCATATTTACTGTGTTGAGATCACGTACCTGAGCAGCAGGTCACTGGTTCAACTCCCAGCTGGTTTACGCCACGGTTAAAGGAAACACGCGTCCACTGTTGTAAATAATCTTTATTTTACTCTCCCACACCAAACCCTGTTGAGAAAAACAGCCATTTTAACATCACAGCACAGCAGTTGTTGATCCACTGCTGCCTCCATCACTGAGTTCTCCTGTGTCATTCAGTGACGTCTGTGTTTGAAAATCCGTATTTAGATTCATTTTAGTGACATAAAGTGACCACACGAGGCAGCAGTAGACCAGCAACTCCTGTGTCCTCTGTGCACCAAAATCACTGATTTTCTCTGTGGGGTTTGGTGCAGGTAACAAACCTCCGTTTCCTGTTGGAAAAACATGGACAAACATGCACAGACAGATTATCACAGACTTGCTTTCAGCAAAAAGGGAAGACGAAGAACTACAGGAAGTGTCCTCTGACCGTGTGACAGAGCTGGACTCCTCCCTCTCTCTCTCACACACACACACACACACACACACACACAGAGCTGACAGGTTGTTGGGATCGTCATAAACTCCGGTTTCATACCAGTAAGTTAACACTGGATTAGTGTCAGTGTCAAGTTTGCTCAGCATTAACCACACACTTCCAAGACGCTGCAGCGGAAATGGACACATGCCACAGGAACGCCAAGAGTGTGTGTGTGTGTGTCTCAGAGGACATCCATCATCTGTGTGTGTGTGTGTGTGTGTGTCCCAGTCCAGCTGAGCGTCTCCGTCCACTGCAACCAACACCGATTCTTCCAAGGAGAATGAACAAATGCAGGTTAAAGGCAAAATGACAAAAAAGTAGAAGAGGGGGGAGAGGTGGGGTCAGTGCAGGGGGAGGAGTCTGGGAGAATGATCCTCATTATGATTGGACAAGAGCGAGTGATGAAAGAGGCAGAAGTTGGTGTTTTGCTCCATTTCAAAAGACATTTAGCAACAATTAATAACTCCCCTGCCTTTGAAGTGGTCAAATCTGACAGAAAAAAACAAAACCGTGTTTTTACTTTGAAATAAAGAATATTGAGGTTTTTCTGTCGTTCACTCGCCTCGAAGTCCATAAAACAACGGTTTCTTTAAAATAACAATAAATGTGTTAGTCAAAATTTGAACCAGAGGCAAAATATAAGCAACAACATTAGACAAACTGCTGAGAGCCTGCTGCCAACTAGTGGTCGGAGTCTTAACTACAACACAAAATTGGTGTCAGGAATATAAGTGATGCACAAATGTAGCTGTTATGATTGATATACAGGGAAAAAACATAACATATTAGCTTCATTTAAAGAAAACGGACATTAAATACATGCAATATATGACAAACTGCTGAATGCCTGCTGCCAACTAGTGGTCGGAGTCTTAACTACAACACAAAATTGGTGTCAGGAATATTAGTGATGCACAAATGTAGCTGTTATGATTGATATACAGGGAAAAAACATAACATATTAGCTTCATTTAAAGAAAATGGACATTAAATAGATGCAATATATGACAAACTGCTGAATGCCTGCTGCCAACTAGTGGTCAGAGGCTTAACTACAACACAAAACCACTTGTATCATCACACTGTGAAATATCATGATATCTTTGCTTTTATCTTTTAAGTTAACATCATTTGGTGTGAATAAAGAGGTGTGGGTGGGGTTAATAAAGAGGCGTGAGCGGAGGCGGGGTTATAAAATTCTCAGCTTTAATCAGTTCAAAAAAGTTCACAACAAATGTAACACCTTGAGAAGGGAAACTCGTCGTTCGAGAGCGGGCGCTTATTTGGATTTTATACATTCTTTTTTTTCTAATTCAACTCGATGGACAAAAAAACTAAACTAAAAAAACCAAAACTAAACAAAAAAAAAGAAGCCTTTTTTTAAAAAATCGATTTTGGACAAAAAAAAACAAACATAAAAAACATCAACTGAAACAAAGAAATACAAAAAAAAATGTAAACCCAGTCGTTTGTTTTTTTCTAGCGTCGTGAAAACACTACACGGTAAACAATCTAAAATTAGTACGATCCAAAAAATAAGGAGAATCTGGAAAAGCCGTCTGAGTTTTATTAATCAGGAGTTTGTTATAAACTGAGCGAGAACAAAGAAAAAATAACCATAAATACGTCCGTTAACGCCACTTTTCCTCAAACATCGTCCCAGTAATGAAGGCTCACACGTGAGCGACAATCCTCTCACACGTGAGCGACAATCCTCTCACACGTGAGCAACAATCCTCTCACACGTGAGCAACAATCCTCTCAGAGGAAAACAAAACGCTGATGTCGACTCTGCGACAGCACACACACACACACACACACACACACACACGCGCGCGCACACACACACACGCACACGTGAATAAAAGAAGGACAAACATAATAATAATAATAATAATAATAATAATAATAATAATGTTCCCATGGTAGTAAAGATGCTATAATACAGTCGGGATGATATGCACAAAATCCACGTTTACTTTCCCCCCAAAAAATGTCGTTCCTTTATTTTATTTTATTATTTGTTGTTTTTTAAAGGTGAAAAGTATAATTTATGAGCGGCAGATTCTGTGTCTCTGTTCGCTCTGCATTCATTCATTCATTCATTCATTCTCCGTTTAGATTCACATTCTCCCACAATGCCGTGTGGGGACGGTGCATCTTTTAAAAAAAAGAGAAAAAAAGAAAGAAAAAAAAAGACCACTTCCTGTGTGAAAAAAAAAAACCAAAACCCTGCTCAGATTGTAAATATAATATATTTATATATAAACAAATATATGGAGGGAGAGAAAGAAAAGAAAGGAGCTCATCATCTTCATGCAGAGACTTTTGATTCAAACGCTTTCTGGAAACAATGTTACACAAAAAAAGAGTTCCCGTAGAAAACGCAGATTAGGTACAAAGAGGAGGGGGCGGGGCACAGGGCGACGGCGGTCATTTACACGTTTATTGGCATCGTTTTGGTCAACAAACAAACACGCGGCGGCGGCGAGGATGAAAACCTGGAGCCTCCTCCTCCTCCCACCTCTCTCTCACTCACACACACACACTCACTCAGTCCCTCAAGTGCCTCTCTCTTGGGTTTTGTTGTGTCTGCTGTGGTTACGCTTTTGTTTGTTTGTTTGTTTGTTTGTTTGCAGTTTACTGTACACAGTCCTGGCTGGAGCTGACGCTCAGTCGCACATCTCCTCGGGGATCTCGTGCGGGTTCAGGATTCCCGGCACCGACATCTGGATCTTGTGTTTCTCCTCCTGGGCCTGACGCAGCGACGCCTCCCGCTCCTCCAGGAACAGATCTGACGTGTCCTCGCCCGCAAACTCCTGAACAGGAAACAGGAAACAGGAAACAGTTGGAGTGAAACTCGCTCACACACACACACACACACACACAGCAGCTGTTGATCCACTGCTGCCTCCATCACTAAGTTCTCATGTGTGATTCAGTGACTTCTGTGTTTTATAATCTGTATTTACATTTATTTTAGTGACACAAAGTGACCACACGAGGCAGCAGCTCACTGATTTTCTCTGTGATTTAAACAGATAATCTTTAAATAGAGTTGAATTAGTTGAGGAAAATATTAAATGTAACGGATATTGCTTTTTAATTTTAGGATAAAATGTTAAAAGTTCAGTTCAATATTGTTTTTATAACGCACTGCATTTAAAACACGGCCGATATCGTACAACAAAACACGCCTAACCTTTCTACACAAATTGGCTGATTATCACGCGATTTTGTTTTTCTTTAATGTAATTTCTCTAATCTTGACTTTTATTTGTTTACGTTTCGTAAAAAAAACATAAGCTGAACATTAAATAGTTGAGTTGTAGATTTCAATGATCTTATATAAAAAAAATCTTGATTGATCAGATACTTAACAAATCACAGGCACAGAAACTGGACTCAACATGAACGTGAACGTGTGACCTTTAGTGTCACTGTCTCACTCACACACACACAGAGTTTTGTTTCTAAATATACATCAGGTCTGTGGCCCCAGTGCCAGAATATTGTTGGAATAAATGTTATTAGTGGAAACAACAGCTCAGCAGTGAAGAATGTACTCGCTGATAAAAACACACGCCGACCGAGCAGCAGCAGCGGCAGCAGCAGCAGCAGCAAACACACGACGTTCATTCATCGTTTAAAGACGTGAAACTCTTGTTTTTCTTCAGAATATAAATGATACGTTCTTGTAAACACACATTTCTGTAAAAGTCAAAACTTCGTTGTGTCTCGTTTAGTAAAACTTAAGTTCAGGACTTGGAAAGATTGAGTAGATTTATGTCGTGAGTCCTGATCCAGGTCTCTGGACTTGACTCACCTTGATCTGGACCAGGAAATCCCTCAGATGTTCTTTAAAGGCAGGAATGTCCTGGTTTAAGCTGAACAGGCCCGTCACAAACACCTTCACCTGAGCACTGAAACACACACACAAACACACAAACCTTCAGCTTCTTAAACGTGAATATTGCTCCATAAAAACAAAGAAATCATTCAAACTGAATCATTTTCATTTGTGGACAAAAACAAAGACATTTGAGAACATCATCATTTCCATGTTTGACAAACACTGAACTGAACCATGACTCGATTCATCGAGTAAATACTCGACAGATTCATCGACTATTCATCGATAATCGTGAGCTGCAGCTCTATTCAACACAGACGTGCTAATAACTGAAAACACTTTACTACACACTCTGTGTGTGTGTGTGTGTGTGTGTGTGTGTGTGTGTGTGTGTGTGTGTGTGTGTGTGTACACTCACTCCTGTAGATGAGGGAAGGCCGTCTTGAGCAGGTTAGCCACGTACTCCTGGATGAACACCTGGTTGTTGGAAGGACTGGCAGGATTGAGTGGAGTGGTGATCTTCCCCTCCTCCACCAGGTTGAACATGTAGGCCAGGATGGACGCATGCATGGTCAGACCTACACACACACACACACACACACGCACACACACACACGCACACACACGCGCACGCACGCACAAGTCAGTTTACTCCGTCAGAACTTCAGGAACATGAGCTCGTGTGAGAACACGGCAGAAGAACCTGTCGTGTGTGCGTGTGTACACTGACCTGCTGTGTGTGTGTGTGTGTGTGTGAACACTGACCTGCCGTGTGCGACGTGTCCGTGACCACAGAGAAGATGTGTTGCAGGATGTCACAGAAATACGTCTGATAGAAACTCTGAGCTGCTGCTTCTTCCTGAGCCACGTTCTGCAGCATCGTGTAGAGAATCTGTAAACCTGGACGAGGAGGAGGAGGAGGAGGAGGAGGAGGAGGAGAAGAGGAAGATCATCAACACACGATCAGGCGCGAGAACAAGACCTGACGTTCACCTGCTTCATTTGTTTAAAAGTTAAGGTGCAGCACATTTAGTTTTCATCTTTTAAGGCTCAACAACACAAAAGTTGTGAGTGAATTTAAACAAAAATAATCCGCGTTTCATCTGAAACTAATGATTATTTTAAATCACCAGTTAACGTTTGATTATTTTCTTGATTAATCGATGAGTTAGTTGGTTCAGAAAATGTTTAACAAAAAGTGAGTCTTTTGAGTTTTCAGCTTCTTAAATGTGGATATTTTCTGGTTATTTTCTCCATTTAACAAAGAAATCATTAAAACTGAAACATCTTTGGTTTGTAAATATTGACTTTTTGAGGTTTGAGGGACATTAGATGTCTCACCGGTGTCGGCCACGTTCCTCATGGTGTGTTTAAAAGCCCAGATGATGGAGTCCAGCACCAGTTTGAACTGGGCTGGTGGGATGGCGAGGAATGCAGGGAAGCAGTGAGAGTTTACAGCCTGAAGCAGGTAGAAGAAGTGAGTCCTGTGTTCTGGATACTCCTCAAAGTTCTGCAAGAACAAACACATGACGGCGTTAATGAGAGGACAAAGACTCAAGCTGTGTCATCTGATCCAAGGCTGGACAAGCGATTGTCCTTGGGATCGTCTTTGTCCGTCTGAGACAAAGATCTCAAAAAGCTAAAAGTGTTCTTACTATCGACTATTTTCACATTGGAAATCAGACTTGAGAAATTCCTTTGGTATTTTCATCATCATTACTGTAGATAAACTGGGGTTCTGTGCGTCTCCGTCTCTCACCTTGTTGATCATGTTCAGCGTGCACTCAAAGACGGCGTCAAAGATCTGTGGGATCTCACTGGTGATGTGACCTCCCAGTTTGTTCACGATGGTCGCCATGGTGCTGAGGACCTCGGGCTCTCGCGCGGCAGGGACATTGCGCTGGTAGTCGATGAGGACAGCGTCCAGCAACGGCGGGACAAAGTTCTCCCCGACCTGGACGACGCAGAGAGCAAGAGATCAACACGCTGACGGTAAAAGAGGGTTTCATGTTCCCCTCAGAGATCGGACTACAAATTAGAAAGCACCAGAAGTTCTAGAGAACATCGCTGAAGGTTCTGAATGATCTTTCTAAAAAAAGGGGATGATCAGAACATAACTTAACATACATTCAACAATAAATAATAAATAAGGTGTCCAGAGGTCCGGTCTATTTTTAAATATATATATTTATGTATATAAACGATAAGGTGCAAAATAGTGAATATTTGATGCAAATCAACAAAACGACAAGCAAAGTCAAACCTGCCACAGGTTTGTTTTGAGCTCTACTTTGAACACAGTGTGTAACTAATGAACAGTGAATTTACAGGGAACTCAAACAGGGACACACAGGACACTGGATTATCAACTAACCATCTGTGGGTCGTTAGATCGGCTGACCCAGCCTGAGATCAGCTTCAGGGTCTCCCGTTTTACCGTCCTCATGCTTCGGATGAGCGGCTGTTTCGTCACCATCTCACCTGAAACACACACACACACACACGGTGGTCAACACAACGTGAGGAAAAAGCTTTTTTCAGCTCCATAGAACAAAGAAATCATTCAAACTGAATCATTTTCATTTGTGCACAAAAACAAAAGACATTTCCAGGTTTGACAAACAATAATCAATATTTTTCTGCATTTTCTGACATTTTGAAAAAGACAAAAAAACAAAACATTTTGAGTTTTACAGTTTCAAACTGCTGTGCTTACCCTTAACAATGTTTGTTGTCTTATAATTAAAATAGCCGTCAATAACCAGGTCAGTGTATTGTTAGTAAACGGCTCACTCTCCTGCATCAAAGTTCACAGCAAAATCTGCTATTTTAACGAGCAGAAAGGCTACAGTTGTTGTTCTGCTCTATGCAGACGACACACTGTTATACCAAGCACTCTACAGATCACAGCTCATCAGGTTACGTGTGGGAACATAAGATCGTAAACACACACACCTCCCTTACCATTTGTCTGAATGGCAGCAGAGATGTTCTCGCTGAGGCACTTGTAGACGTTGAGCATGTCCAGGTAGATCCGTCCCAGCTGGATGACGAACGGGTGTCCCACGGCCTTGCACGCTCGCACGTTGGTCTTCAGGATGCTGCCCAGCTGCTTCACCGTCTCCGGGTCCTTCAGGATGTCCACGTTCTGACAAGTGAGTGGACAGAGACAGAGAGAGATTAACACTCTGATATTCAGGGATAATGTTGTGTGTGGGTGACGCTGGAGTCGCGGTGGTACCTTCGTGGCCTGCTGGATGATGCTGTCCCACACTTGATTGGGCAGCAGCATGTATTTCTCGATGAGATGCTCCTGAACGGCCTGATCCGTCTGAGCCCCGATCATGTAACCGACCGCCTCGTAGAACGTGTGCACCTGGGAAAACAAAGAGGAGAACGTGTTCTTTAACAACTGCTATCTCAGTTTAAAATCTGTGTTTTTTTAAATAATCTAAACAAAGCTCTTTGACTTTTCTCACCACGTTGTCTGGTTTCTTTGGCCCACACAACAAAGAAATCAGTAAAAATCAATAATTTTTGTGAGTGGATAAAACATAGTAAATAGTCTCTTTAGTCTCAGCCTGAGAGGGTGAAACTGCATCCAGAGCAACAGACACGGGAACAGCAGTCCTTTAAGTAATAGCTCAGGTTCTTTCCTTCAGGTCGTTTCCGAGGTACTTATCGCTGTTTTAGCTCACAGGAAACATAAGTAAGTTTATCACTGAGACTCTGATGAGGGGACTGAGTGTTTTACAAAAGGACACAAACGTTTTTGTTTAGTTTTTTTTAACATTTTAAGATTATTTTGAACATATTTAGGATGTTAAGTTTAGGTATATTTGTGTCTCTCTGGTAATAAATATTAGAAATTGAGTTGCACGGACTATCTCTTCTATGTTGTAGGTTGACTTTTCTACTGCTACTAGTTTACACCGACACGTCTTACAGCAGCAAATCAATGTTTCACAGTGTGGTCAAAACCATGGTTTCTCAATCCTGATCCCGGGGACCCACTGCCCTCCATGTTTGGATGTTTCCCTGCTCCCACAGCTCATCAGTGAAGCGTGTGTGTGATGGCGTGTTACTGACCTGTTGCGGCTGCAGGTCACAGATGATGGTGTTGATGTTGTTGAGGATCTCGTCGATGAACGGCATCACCTCGCCGACCTGCACCTGGATAAAGTGGCGGCGGCACTTCTGGGCGATTTTGATGAACGTGTCACAGGCCATGTCCTGGACTCCGTCGTGGGTTTCTGATGAAGATCACACAAGAACGCGTTGTACAAACTGATCCGTGCCCAGAGAAGGTTTCGTGGTTTGGAAGAACGCTCTCTCACCGTGCATGAACTCAAACAGCTTGTTGACGACAGTTTTGAGGAACTTCCAGTGCGCTCTGAGGAAGCGTGGATACTGACCCACGATGTACATGATGTTGGAGGCGATGATGGCCTTGTTGTCCTTTCCTCTTTTCTGCTCACACAGACCCAGCAGATCCTAACACACACACACACACAGTTCAGTAAAGGATGCAACTGATAAGAAGGTGAGGAAAGGTTTTTAAAAGCCGCCGACCTTGATGACCGTGACCAGGAACCTCTTCTCGTCCTCCTCGTGCATCGCTCCGCTGATGGAGCCGATGGCCCAGCACAGCGTGTTGAGATTCTTCCAGGACCACTCGGTGCCGTTCACCTGGTTGTGAAGCTTCTCCGTCATGATGCGCTCCGTGTCGGCGTAGTCCAGGTGAGTGAGGTACACTGCACAACAACAGAAGACATGATTGTGACAGGTTTTTAAACAGTGATATTCCTCCTTTTATGGTCACAACAAGTTAAATATTACAAAAATAAAACTGTGTGAAGGTAAAGATAAGGTAGTTTGAGGGTAATGACAGTAGATGTGAGCTTGGGCTGAGCAATATATGGATATTATATCATCATCGTATTTAATATATTTGTGAAATAAATGGAATCAACTAAATGATGTCTTAAAAAAGTCACTTAATGGCACTTGTTTAATTTCAAGGCTAATAATTAGTGTTATAGTAGAATTTGACCACATTTACAGGCAATTTCATTGCTTGTAAAGGAAATACATCGTGCATTTAAAGAAATAAAGCAGGTTTTATCTGAAATTAAAGGTAAAAACGAGTGTATTTTTAGCTCATGAAATGCAGAGCAGTAGATTTCATTCTAGTATGTATTTGCAGTGTATTTATAGTGTATTTTCACTCTCAGACTTTTCACGAGTCCAGAGAAACATTATGTATATAACATGTCGTTCACAGCCTTACAGAGGTAGTGCTTTGATTTAAATCATGACATAAATCAATACATACGAGTGTTCTCGGGCCTTACCGAGGGTTTCCCTCATGTTCTTGTAGAGGTTGATTGAATCCGTGTCCTTCATGAACTCCCTGACCACCTCGCCCTGGTCGTTCTCCACCACCAGCACCTCCTCGGGTTTGGCCATCCGACTCACCATCAGCAGACGCACCTGTCACAAGAGATTAAAGACGTGTCAGCGCCCGTCACGCCTTCACAGAGATGCACGTGTGCATGTGTCGCACGTGTCACGGTGGAATAAAAAAAAAAAAAAACCCTTTGCAGTTCACAGTTAACCTGAGGAAATGTTATTTTATTAGAACCAAATGATAAGAAAATAAATAAAAACTCTGGTTAGTTTGCGTCACTGGCCTCTAATTTTTCAGTGACATTGTAACGAGCAACTGTTTTGGCAGCTGTTTAGCAGCCACCTGTTACCAAACCTGTGCCAACTGATTCTACGGTGACAGGGTCAAGACTCTGGAGCAGGGCTGCAGAAGGGCTGGAAAATTACCGGTAAATTTCCAAAAAATCAAAGCTTTACATGGGATTGGGAACTTTTGGAAATATTCCAAATTATTTTTGCATCCTACCCTGAACACCTTTCTTTTAAATAAATATCACTACTGCTTATTAATCAAAATAAAACACATGGTGTAAAAAGAGCTAAACATACACTTTAACTAATATTATTATTATTTATTTTTTAATTGCTTAGTTATATTCACACGTGGCCGTTAACCCTCTTCTGTACATCTGTGCAGTAGCCAGCTCAAATTGTGCCTGTGTTTTTTGCATTTCTAATCTTATTTTGTTAAATTTATTAACCATTTCAAACTGTTTTGCATCAGCTACTTCAAAGTTTGCTTCTTTTACATCTTGTATATCAACATATTGCTAGAGAAGCAACAATAGCACGATTAATTAATTATTAATCGATTTCTAAATAAAAAACAAGTTTCTGATGTCAGCTTCTTAAATGTGAATATTTTCTTGTTTCTTTTGCTCAATATAGACAAAGAAATCACTGAAACTTGATTTATTTTGGGTTGTGGACTATAAGAAACCAGACTAATTACTATTAATTAAGCAATTACTAAATTAAGTGCCAACTATTTTAATAATCTACTGATCGGTTTGTGTTATTAAGATGAATTACAAAACATGTTTCTGTGATTTTTCAGCTGCCTAAATGTGAATATTTTCTATTTTCTTTGCTCAATAAAAAAAGAAATCATTAAATCCTAAATCATTTTTGGTTTGTAGACAAAAACAAGACATTTGAGAACAACATTTCAAGGATTGAGAAACAGTTTCTGGATCAAACAAATACTCAATTAATAGAGAAAACATATCACCCAGGTTTAATCCTCAGGTAAAAATACAATTCTGTGTTCCCTTCTTTAATGTGAGCAGTTCTCAGTAGAAACACTGTGTGTGTGTGTGTGTGTGTGTGTGTGTGTGTGTGTGTGTGTGTGTGTGTGTGTGTGTGCGCGCGCAGTACCTTTGACAGCACAGGCAGATAGAGCTGTCTGCGTGGTGGGACGTCAAAGTGCTGGTTGCCGGAGAGCAGAGGTGACGTGGACGTGGAGAAGGGACTCTCTCTGTACAGCTCTGCTGCCAAGTGGTTCCAGTACTCCAGACAAATCTTAAAGATCTCCGTCTCTTCCACCTCGGACACGAGCAGCATGTAATGGAGAGCCTGAACCAGACGCACGACACGACATTCATCATTCTCTGATTTCTAGCTTCTTAAATGTGAATATTTCCTGGTTTCTTTGCTCCGTATAACAAAGAAATCATTAAAACAGGAATCATTTTAGACTTTAAGTTAGTGAGCTAAAGCAGTGGTTCCCAAACACTGAGTCAGTCAATATTTAAATAACTGAAGTTTAAGGCATTTGTTAAAATTTTTGTTAGGCAAAAATGTTCCCCTTGTTATGATTTATGTTTTCTTATCTAATCTTTAACAAGTGGCTCCTCAAGCAGTGACGCTGTGAATGACCTCGAAGCTCAAGGTGAATCAAGGATTTGGAGAATCATGACACCCCTAACAAACCCCTAATTATTTAACAACAATAGCAAACACTCTGTATACAGCATTTTCCATACAAATAATGTATAAACTGAACACATGAAACAAAAATACACTTTTGGATAAATAGAAAAGGCAACATTTATCAGGTTTCTGAGAACAAAAATGTATCATTTGTAATAACTGTCCAATTAATAAACAATAACGGGCCAGCGCCGATTATTAGAAATGGCAAATATCAACATCAATCGCTAATTTACTGTACTTTCATATGAAAAGTAGTGTTGTTTTTAAACGTACTTAAGATATGACGGTTAAAGACACGAGTTAAAGTAATAATAAAGTTTCTTTACTCTCTGAAAACATCAGTAGATCACACTGTGTCCATTGTTAAATGTCTTTCTTTGTTAAAGTAATTGGGGAAAGCTTATAAATCTGTCGTAGAGACGGTAGCTTCAGCAACGACAGCAGCTTCAGCGTTCGCTCGTCCGCTCTCACTTACTTCCACTAACGTTTCTCGAAGGTTGAGTCGCTTCTCGATGAGCTGCCCGTGCTCTTTGAGGAACGTGCAGAGGAACAGGCTGAGGTTCTGGATGAAGTTCTGCTCGTCGTCTTTCCCGTTGGCGTAGGCCAGACGTATGTTGGTGTTCAGAGGCAGCATCTGAAAAACAGTAAGAGGTTCAGGTTCTCAGAGTCTCACAAACATCATGATGTTTATTTAAATGGTAACAGACTACAGACCTGTTTGAGCTGACACATGGTCAGAGTGAAGAGTGTGACGAACTGCTCCTCGTACTGACTGACGCTGACGCCGGCGATCTCCGTCAGGCACTTCAGAGTCACGTTGCGGAACATGGGCACGTTCAAAAACTGGGAGAAAAACCCAAACATGTTCAGTTAAGTCTCAGTTCAGTTGAAATGATTCACACGCACAGAAAGCCGAGCTACATATGGTCTTAAGAGTTTCGATATTGCCATGTATCTGTGATTATTCCTGGTTTTAAAGGCTGTTACATTGATAATTATCATATTTATTGTGAAATACACTAATATATATACACACACACACACACACACACACATACATATATATCTATATATATACATTAGCTTTATATCCACATATATCTTTTATATATCAGGCTATAGACTCAAAATATCCAGATATCATACATAAGACATATCGCCCAGGCTTACAGACATTGATTTGATTTATATCGCGACATGTATATCGATAACAAGGTGTATTATTCTGTCACACACCTTATAAACCAACGTGCTGATCAGTTTGGTTTCAAAAATGTAGCCCAGAGGAATCCAGTTCAGGAAACGTAGGAGGGTCTCCAGTGTGGCGTGGACCAGAGGGGCATTCTGGGAGTTTTCCTAACGTTGAAAAACCAACGATGCGACAAAAATCAGCGTCAAATAAACACAGATGATGAAAAGAAAAGATGAGAGATGAAACTGTGACACATACCATAACAAACTGGCAGAGCTGGAAAATCTGGGAGAATTCATTGCACATGCTGAAAGAAACAACACAATATTTGAACATTTATACTACAGCAGTCCACCAGGGGGCAAACAAATGTTCTGGCTCCACTTTTGGCAGGTGCCATGATGTGATCCAACTTTATTAAGTCTATGCCCTTGTGTCATGTGACCTTCCTCAAAAGCTAAAATCACAATTAACTAAAGTTAAAAGAATAGTTAAGGTTTTTATTTAAGTGTTGGCTTATGAGGTACTGACACAAAGTATCGTAAGAATATGTCCGGCACACTATTTCACCGTAAGCCAGCCTTTTCTGACTGGAAACTGGAGAGTTTAACTGCTCGCTCTCCCACACCAAACCCCATTGAGAAAATCAGTGATTTTAGCTCACAGGGACACAGGAGCTGCTGGTCTACTGCTGCCTCATGTGGTCACTTTGTGTCACTGAGGTAAATCCCAACACAGTATTTAAACATCAAAGTCATAAAATGACACATTTAAAGTTCCTGGTGAAGGCAGCAGTGGACCAACTACTCCTGCGTGCTGTGATGTAAAATCG